>NC_056732.1:357105210-357175518 GCF_019279795.1 Protopterus annectens | reverse complement strand
GGTCACTGGAAGACATACCGATGACACCCCTGCACAACTGCTAACATTTCTTAGCTGCCTGGTAACCATGTCCACACATGGCAGACTGGTCAATACACCATGTCCCACATGACATTTATGTACCACACACACAAGGTGCACGGCTGACAGTGATGTCCAACAGCAGCAAGGGAAATGTACAGTATCTCTGGCATGATGTGGTGTCTATGTATGTATGTGGAAGCTGTACAGGTGACTACTTTCATGCTGTGACACAGTCATGATGTGCAACACATCTTATGTGGTAGAATTAAGTGACACCTCCACAAGCTGTGCACAGGCTGTTAGGATGTCCAGTGTTCCACATCTACTGTATAACCATTCAACAAAGGCTATAGTTGGACCATGTGTAGACAATGTGCAACAGGGTGTACACAAATAGACATCACATCTACTGTGTGTTACTACATGTCTCTGGCCATCCTCCATGGCCATGTGTGGACATGTGTTGGCCAGATGTGTGTGATGGCCATCTATGTCACATGTCTGTGTTGTCCCATATAACATACACCCATAAATGTCAGATACTCCAGTGTCCACAGGGTTATACAGACAGAGGGTTGTATGTTTGGTATGTGGGGTATGTTTTATGGGATAGTATGACAATGTTGCAGCCGGACCACTACATGTCTGGGACATGTCAGATGGCACATCAAAATGTCTGCACTCATTGAAGGGGCACATTCCACTATGGTGAATCATGTGGGCTGCCCATATCCCAGATCACTGTGTAGTACTGTTTGTGTACCCCACATGTGTTGTTCTGATGTATAGTACATATTCCTACACTGAACAATGCCTCCACCATTGTATGCAGAGCTGTCCACACATCTAGCAATGACAGTTACTGTGGTTTCATGTTGGTGTTTCATTTGGTTTGTATATATTGCACATGGGTAGCCAGTGTGATTGATGAAAGCTGTGACCTGTATATCGTGACTGGACCATACATTATGTGTACATGTGTTAACTGGCCACATGGCAAATAGATCTGTACATTCACATGCCTGATATTGATAACTGTCTCACCTACAATAGACTGCTGTCTCTGCAGCACACCAGAGGTACCTGTATAGGGGTGACACAGCAGTTTGATCATTATCCATGACTGTATGACAGCTACAGGGTGCACTTTGCATGTTAACACATTCGCCAGTACAATAGCATATACTATGGAGTATGCACATGTGTGCATACACAGGGTAGCATACTATAGTATGCGGCATGTATGTAAACATACCTTGCATATGATGTTACATTACATAGTGTACAGTGACACATGCGACTAAATGGGATATAATATTTATATGTGCAGTAGTGACTTACCAGGCAACTCCAGGCTCTGTGGTTGGGAGACACCCACCTCCACGATGGCAGCTAGAGTTTGTGGATGCTGTTCTGATGGGGTCCCCAGGCTGGCCAGTAGCTCCTCAGTAGGTGTGAGTGGGGGCTGGGTTGGTGGTGCACCACCTGTTCTACCTTGTTCCCTGGCGATTGCATTGGCACGCTGTTTCACATGTCGGATCAGGTCCATGCAGTGTCTGTGCACCTGCTTGTAGGTGCGGTTATGGCCACCCACATCATTAACCCTCTTGTGAAGTTCCTGCCACAGGTCATCATGCTGCTGGGAATGCTGTGGCACATGGCTGAACAGTACTTCATAGTTATCCTGGAGGTATGGTATGAGGGCATCATCCTTCAAGCGGCTATATGCCGTCAGTCGTGATCGAGGCATTATCTGTAAGACATAATGATGGAGACAGGTCAAGGCATCTCAGAGATGCACAGAGATACAGATGCACATACATGTGTATTACATTTAATACTTATGAACAGTTGTCTTTGCAAATCGTCATGACACTGACATGACTGACATGTTTGTTTCACACACATGTAACACCCGATAAGGATTGGATATTATCACCATATATGTGTGTCACCTCATTACATTGCTCATACTCCATGTGAATGCTGTCTTGATGTGGGCATGTCTGTTTGCCTGTACTGGTGTTTTTACCTATCAGCACATGCCTGGATGTGTGCACATTAATGCTGTTGACCTTGATGCTGTGTATATGTCACACATCATCACATACACTGCCTTCACAGACATGGGCAGTGACAATGCAAACATGTGCACGGAAATCTTTACATGCATGTATTTTGCCATATACATCTACATGGCACTGCACAGCAGTTCAACATCCTGCCACGTATCGCCTGTGTTGCACATGTGATACACATGGGACAATGGCTAGCTGGATGGTATTCTCAGGGATGGTTATCAACTATAGCATGTACAGCCAAGATCATGTAGTAGTGTGTATGCCCTGGGCCATGTATGGGCATAGGATGTAAGGTTTTCTAGTTGTATCCAACAGCCATGTTCCTGCCGACAGGTGAATCAGTGCCACATTATTGATCCAGACAGTTAATGATACATCTACCATGCGGTCATCGCACCATGTATGACAGAGATGACATGTGCAGCTTTGCTGGACAGAGTTGCATGGTATGGCAGGAGTATGTCACATATATGGCACATGGATCTGTCCAGCATGTGGCGACCCTTGTACTAGGAAGATGGCTGTCCATGACGTATGTCTTTCAGATCAGGATATGTACGTGTAGCATGTCCACCATCACAGTGTTGCACATGTCTTTATGCAGGGTAGGCAGCATGCTGCATAGTGGAGATGAGGATTGTGAAGGCTGGTGTCGCCCATTCAAGCATGGCCAATACCCCTTAAAGGTGATATGTGATCTGATATTGGTCACTTGAGTGCTGAGTATGGCTGTCCGATGATCTCCCTGCTCATGGATGGCACGCTGTCATGACTTGGGTTGCCTCTTATGACTACCTAATAGGCCTGGTGATGTCACTAGCTCAGGGAGGTAAACTGCACAGCACCATCCCTTACACGCAGTGTCCATATCGTTGACCGCTGCCTAGGTGGTAGTTAATGGGTACAGGGTTATTAACATAGCAGTGACAATGCAATACGCAGCTGTCAGATTGTGCACATATGTCACGCACCTCACCCACAAAGTCCATTCTGTATGTTGTCCACAACACTGAGTCAGCTATTGCTCCTAGGTCATGGCCATTCACATATTCACATATGTAGATGCCTCCCATTTGTCTGTGTGGTATGGGCTACAATGACAAGGGAGTACAAAACATTAACCCTGTTTTACTGTAGCTGCCATTGGTGTGATATGCACATGTCATTCAGACACCTTTTGTAGTGTTGCTTCTGTGAACAGGCCAGTGGTAGAACACTCCTGTGGCATACGAACGTACATGTAGTATACTGAGTGTTGGTGGAACACAGTATGGGTGATGATGTCCTATGACCTGTCACAGGTATTCTATGCAGTGTGAATTCATCAGTACTGTCATCTACATCTGTACTGCTAACAATATCTACATTGATTAAGGTTCATAGACTTTCAGACCATACTCAGCAGGGTAATAGTGCTGTGCCTCCCATTATGAGTGGCATCTCCACTTTGTGGGTTGTGATAGTGTGATCAATTCAGTATTTTCACAGACTGCCATGAACCTATGTTTTACATGGAAGTGTATGTGAAGAGCAAATTGTTTTGCCATATGTGTATTATACGACCAGAGATTTGAACAGGTTACATGCAGCCTGAGTGCACCTTGTACCATCATAGTTATGGTTACAGGAGCTCTGTAGTGTTCATGGATATGTGATTGTGTACCTGTTGGGGGGGGGCAGTGAGTTTATATTATCCAACACCCTATCTGTATTGCTTATTCATGCTCAGCACTTGTTCAGAACATGTACGCACTTCATGAGCTACTAATTACTATATCACTCAATCCTACTCATTTCCTACAGGTAAACACTGTTTGTTCTTACATTTCCAGCATGCTTACAGTACAACAGCTGTTGTACACACTTACCTCACATATCTTGTGAGAAATGGTTGAATATACAGGCATGTCCAAATGTCAATTACCAGTGTTATTGCCTGTCTATATGATGAATGTGGGCAACATGAGGCAATATAGCAATCATCTCATGTACACAGTCAATGCTCACCTCCTAACATACGACACTACAGCCTGTGGGAGATGCACATATGTAGCCATGCTGGAGGTAATGCTCTCTCCAACCCAGACTTAACCTGACAATCATGTGGGGATGTTAAACATTTGCAGCACACCCTACTCATCACATAGTCTCACTAGATCTCCACCACCACAGGCCACACATAGTAAGAGTACAACATTTGTGGAGCCTCTCTATACTACTCTGTGTAGGCAACAGAGGCAGCCCCCATCACCAAGCACAACACCACTAACTTATAGCCCGCAGACTCATGTATGCCCATCAACTACAGCCAATAGGGTGTTATAACATACCCAACACACTAGTCATAGGTGACTCTGTAGGCGGTCACACTGATGTCCCACTCAGCAGGCTACACAAGGCGATAGTCACTGTCATCTGGCTGTTGGGTAACAGGATCCACAACATAACCTATGCACTCAGGTCACTCCTCAATAGGTACAATATGACTGTCATTCTCCACGTTAGTGTGAATGCCCTGAGATGTAACTTCCTGGACTACATGTGCAGGGACATGCAGTAGCTCTCCGATCTTGTAGCCCAGGCAGGTATCGCCCAAGCCCTGAGAAGCAGTCTGCATTAGTCCAGACTGACGACACAGTACAACAACAGAGTTATTCACTTCAACAGTTGCCTATGCTTCTGGTGTCATTCCAAGGGTATCCAGTATCTGTCTGCTTTGAATGACATGGTCAACAAACCACAATGCTTTGGCACAGATGGCCTGCACCTGTCAGCCCTGGGATTATGGATAACATCTAAGGCTCTTGCTGCTCCTTTACTGCCTGTTTTAGACACATTTCAAATAACATATTCATCACCAGAACAGGTACAGGCAAGCAAAACCTGAGGGTAATGTTACTCAATGCTTGACATCTTCATCTCAAACGCACTCAGCCGAGGCACTCCTTATAATGGACCACTTCGATATCTCTGCAGTGACTGTGACCTGCTTCTAGGCTCCGGAGAGCACCCCTGCACAGACAGGCTATTACACAGACCACACCTTTCGGTCATGTAACCAGGACCGGAACATCCACGGCAGAGGTGTGTCCATATTTCACAGGGATGTACACACCTCCATGCTGATTGCTTAGCACAATGCTTCAGAGGTAATCCAAGTGCAACTAACTGTGGCCAGAACTGATTTACAAATTGTAGCTTGCTACGGATTCCACTCCATACCCCACGGTTAACGGCCCTCATTTCTTGGTGTACTGGAAAGTAGGGTTCAACCAGGAACTACTGATCTGAGACTGACACTACTCCACACATAACTGTGATACCTACTCATGTACTGACACATTAGGCCAACACTTTTGGGGATTCATAAACTCCAATCAGCTGGATCAACCTATACACACCACCACCAAGGCCAACAATATCCTAGACCTGGACATTACCAACATGTGTGACTGGTGTTCCACACCTGGGGTTATCCCCTCGTTGGTCAGTTCTGAACGTATGCTAATCACTCTTGTTATCCACATTCTGGCACCACACCCTTCATGGAAAACACAGTATAATATTTCTACAAAGCTAACTTCAGGCTTCGTATGACAGAAGTAGTAAACACCATGACACCCATGCAAATGGATAATATAGTTACAAACGCTGAAACATTCACAACTGCACTTCATTAGCACTTACATGACTGCATGGATCATGCTATCCCAAACAGAGCCATGACAGTACTCACCAGATAATGGATGCCACTCTGGGGGTCCACTGCCATGGACATAATGTACGACAGAAGGAGGAGACTGTTGCAAAGTAGGGTACACTCCCATGGGTGGGGTAGCTCCCTGGTCAGCCTCAATAGGAATCTGGGATCCCTTATCACATCCTCCAAAGCTAGCTACGTAAACATTACTGCGACACATTCCAAGGACTACCACTAAGCATTATGGAGGTATGTCACTACTCTTGATGGCAATACCCACATTTGCTCTGACATACAACGGTTAGGCAGAAACATTACAGAACCGACTGATATTGGCAACATCCTGGCAGCTAACTTTACACCCCTCTCACACCCTAAAGAGCCCAAATCTATACAGGAACAATGCAGAGTCCCTGCGGTCACAACTACGCAGTTCAAACCCGCTCTCTCTAAAGCCTGGAACACAAACTCCATATGACCGTCCAACATCCCAGGCTGCGATTTACACAAACCTCAGAATGACATGGCTCCCTACTTGGGCATCAGATTCACTAATAGCCTTGTATCAGGCATTGTGGACCCTGAATGGCACACAGCAACAGTTATCAGACTCCACAAAGGTGGCGCCACAATGGACCAGAGGAACTATTGCCCTATACGCCTGACTAGACTGTTCTGCAAGGCTACGGAGAACATCATCATGGAAGTCATTCACAGAGACATTGTTGACACCTTTGATACCACCCAGGTTGGATTTGTTAGGGCCACACCATGGATCCTGCACCTGGTGGAGTCCTTTGAGACAGTTACCAAGGTAGTAGATGACGGTAAGGAGGTCCACACAGCCTACCATGTCCTCTCATTGGCTTTCAACACCGTTCACCATTCTGGTATTGTCAATATACACATCCACCTGCACAGTGACCCATACGTCTTCAGATGTTATGCAAAGTGGCTCACGGACAGGACACACACAGTGAGGGTAGCATACCGTAGTTCCTACTGTACATCAGTTACAATTGGCATACCCCAGTCCTCGGTCATAGGGCCCCTCTTGTTCATTATATGCTTCCCTGAGGTACAGTCTAGCACAGAAAGACTTTCCCTAAATAGGTTTCCAGATGACTGCAAACTAGGGGCCATGATTGATTCACCAGCTAATACATAGCTAATACACACACCCTCTATAAAGGTGTCACTGTGACGGATATCTGGTGTCGGTAACATGGCCTCAAGCAGCATGCCACAAGGTGCATAGACATCCCCTTTGGATTACAACAATCACCCAGTGACTATCACATAGGTGGTAGTCCATTACATACATAAGACATTATAAGGGATCTTAGTACACACATAGATAGCACCCACTCCTTTGATAACCTTATTGCCAAGGGGGCATGGATATCCTTCTACATGGCCACCCTAATCTGTAATGGGTTTGTAGCCGGAACAAAGGCTGCCATTGTACCTCTATACTCCTGACTTATGAAACACGAACAAGGGTACAACACCCCATTTGGGGTGTACCTTACAGAACAGCAATGGCTTTAAATATCACAACATTAACACACCAACAGTATTACTCACCTCCAAAGGATGACGTATGCAGCACAACTACAGAAACCCCAACTGTACTCATTTGCATGCTGCATACTCAGAGGTGACCTCTGCTGAACATACAAGGCCCATGTCTACAACAATATTGATGGATATGCTCCACATAAGCAACATAAGCAAAAGCCACTGAGATCAACATGCTCTGGGATATGTACCCAAACGCAACGATGTGTAGCACATGCTGGAGGGATACATTCCTGACACGTTCACTCACCATGCTTTGGAACATGATTCCTATGTACATCAGGCAGGGACCCTCACTAGCACTCTTCATGAGATACCTTGATGGGTGGATGGGGAACAGACATGTACGCCAGGGATCACTGCAGTGGCTGTATTGTACACAGGTGCAGGAAACAAATGGCTCTGCTGTTCACAGGCACAGGACACTAACTTAGGGAGGTGCCGCCAGTGAAAACACTGTATTTGGGCTTACAACTGGACTTGGCCAGACAGTATAGTACCTAACTATGAACCTATGAAGCTATTACATGTCCTTTGTGCATAGATAATTGAGTAGCTATTCCATTTCAATTAGCTATCATGCTGTTACACTGTCTGGTGACTACAAGACATATGTATCCTGTTATTGTGTATTGTACATTCCAATAGACATACCTTATGTTTGCATAATATAACAGTAATGCTATGTAAAATATTTGACATATCTACCTACAATACTGTACTTTTCACATTTTTGAAACCACATCCCATAATGCAAAGCATAATTGCACAGCAGGACCACTTTAGGCATGTTATTCTCATTATACGCCCATACATATGCCTACTGTTATGGTATATCAACATATACTATCCCCTGTTATGGCACGTACTTGTTGGACAAACCCTACCACCGACAGCGGCTGGAGTGGAATTGTTATGTTTAAAGCCCTTATGTAGCATCCCTTGTGGTGTATGAGGTGTTTACCTTGTGGCCCACAGCAGTACACACAATTTCTACAAGCATTACTATGCTCAACAAGACATCACTTCATAATACCTTTTCCCACTGTATGCATTGCATACACTTTCATTAATACAGAACAGGCACTACATACACTAACATACCGAGTGTTCTACATACCTTTTTAGTGGTCTGAGTTTACGATAATAGCTGTGTTACTCCTTTCCTCTTTAAACGGTTCTATGGTATGAGCATACAGTTTGAATGTATGGCAAGCCATCATTTTATATGTGGATACCTGTAACATGTGGTATCCTGCCACCAATTGGTGTTCCGGAGTAAATTATTACATGCACATCAGCTGTGCAGCTACTCCACTGGCCAATTACATGGCAACAGTGGGTTATAATTGAATACTCCACTTGGGCATTGTCCTTTTGCCCTACCTTCGAGGGAGACGGTCTGGATGTGTTTTATTGTGATGAATTGCAACTGCTATATGGAGAGACACAGAAATTTTGAATTCATGTCCCCCATGGATTGTGTGTGATGGCTAGAGTATATAGTTCTACATGTGAGTGTAGCTGTTATCTCAACCGTCTGATACGAGACTATTGCAAACAAAACCTGTAACATTGGTGTCTGTTCCATTGTACAACAGCAACGATTTCACATGGTGCCATTACTAGTGTGTCTTTCACAAGGTGTGTTAACACTTCTGCAGATGTCATTGAGTGAGTGGATGTTTGTGATGTTATTACAGTCTGTATTGCAATTGTTTCGGGTGTGGGGGAGATGTAGGTGGGTGTACATAGCAGATAAAGGTTTGTGGGGACTGCATTTATACATATTCCATATGTGTGTGGGGGCTCCTTCCTTAATTGAAGACATGTCATTTAGTAGACTAATACTATGGTTATTGCAGGCTTATTCATAAAGCCATTCTTAATTGGTTCCTATATAGCATGCAGGTGATGTTGATCCTTCAATCCCTCCGAAATACATCTATATGTAATGAAATGTTGATACATGAAAGCTGTCTCGTGTATCTCTGTCACAGATATTTGCACTCCTTGCAGTTGTGTTGGTGACTCAACCTCTTTGGCTTGGGTCGATACCTTTTCAAATGGCCATAGTGGGACATTTGCAGGGCACACATCAGGGTTTAGAGGCCGACACATACCCACTGTCAGTACAAAGGATAGAACTTACTTTTGTCCTAAATAAAACCTTAATCTTGTAGCACTTTAGTTGCTTATTATGTTTCTTGTACAATTTACATATTTTAGATACAGGAATAACTATTTAATGCAACTATTACATAATATATGGGACATCATTATGTCCTACAATCTCGGTACATTTGCCCTTTTTAATATTTGTTGTCAGGACACAACTGCCCAAAGAGGGACTGTCCCTCTCAAAGTGGGACAGGTGGTAACCCTATGCCTAAGGCCAGCTATGACCACAACTACTGTAATAATCTACCTCCAAGTTAGCACGAACAGACACATTACAGTCCCACGGAAACACACACTGCAGTCTCAACACGCACTTACACACACTACAGCAATTGGAACCACACTTAAACACAGTACCTACCTGGACCACAGCACCAGCAGCAATAACTAAATGTCCCTTAACATTGTGATAATATTACTCGCGATTATAGTGTTCCGGTACTGTGGTCTTTCGATCTTTAAGCCTCGTGATTATGCGTATCAGTAAGTAAAGCATTCAGTAGTTGGCAGTATCCTATTTATTTGTACCTCCATGGCTGTGTACAAGTCGTTAACCTGTCTATCACCCTTTCTATCCCTATTATATATATATATATATATATATATATATATATATATATATATATATATATATATAGACAGGGAGAGAGAGAGAGAGAGTGTACACACCTTTCGTTGGGTACATGGCGGTGTATACTGCTTGCTGAACTCTGCCCTTTTGTGTTTTAACCTGTCGCAATACACACCTGCTGTTGGTACATCTAGGGTAGCTTAGTGGTAGGTGATAGTGTACATAGTTGCATGTTCTACTCCTGCCAGTGGTAGTTTTCCCTCTCAGAGCAGGCACTATTAGCACAAGGGTGAATAATGCTGGTTTCACCTGTACTGGACATTTTTGACCGTGATCTGTGTGGAATTTGGCAAAGCTTAGACCTGTTTTGCGCATATCCGTGTAGTCATGTTTAAACAACGCTTACCGTCACTTGCCGCTGTATAAACCCACTAACATGTGCTTAAATGTGCTCTAATGACCTGCATCCAACATCCATTATTCGTGCCATCGGGATTACGTAACGGACCTTGCAGGACGTGGAACCGGGTACATGCACGACACAGTCAGTGGCTTTACCACTTGGTCATCTGGGATTTGTACAAGTGTTATGGTGTTTTGTATGTGGACTGTACTATGGCTGTTCCTCCATACTGCAATCAAATGTGTAACTCAGTTAGTTTACATATGGATGATACCAATTAATGGTATGTCCAAGTGATGTTTAATGGATGTGCTCCAGCATTGGGAATCTATGTCACAGTGAGCCACACACTGTAATGTGCTACACCTTGACGCAACCATAACTGGAGAATGCTAGGGTGGCAGATACCTGTCATGGGTACTTCCCATGCTTTGGCACTACATCCCTGATTACATTATATGGAGGCCCACATTAACACACCAGGGAATCCATGCAGAGTAGGTGGGGAACAGTGGTTACACACATGGATCCCGCAATTGGCTCTGCTCCACAGTGGGACAGTTGGTTAATCGATGGGGTGGCGATAGCAGACACATTTTGCCTAGGCTGATGAATGGCCTCTGACAATTGGGCATGTACCTACCGATGTACCTAGGAACCTATACATACAGTATCAACATATGCCGTTAGCTTCGTTTACTGTTCAGGTGTTGACTTTCCTTGTTCCAATAGCTGTTGTGTGTGCAGTAGTTGAGGGCTGCCTATGTAGGATTCACACAGTAGGCCACCTATACATTACATTTTGCAGGTGGTCGTGTGTGTGTGTGTCAGCCGTTTTACTGTGTGTGCAGGTGGAGAAGTGTGTCAGCCCATAGGGGCCTACACTGTCAGTGTATGTGCTATACGTTCCCTCTTTGCCAAGGCATGGGCATATTGGGCACGTCTCCATCTGCCTACTGGGGCTGGCACAGGGTATTAGTGGTCTGACTCTCTCTGTGCCTGTGATGGTCTTGGCAATTTTGGTGGGCTGTGAGGGCCTTCACCATTATGTCCCTGCTGCAGCTGTTTCCGCAGGATCATATTATGTAGCATGGCACATACTATAAAGATGTGGGCACACGTGCCTGGAGAGTACTGCAAGGCTCCACCAGATATGTCCAAGCAACAGAACTGTGATTTCAGCATCCCAAACACATGCTCTATGATGATTCTGGTTTTGTGCGTGTGCCTCATTATGGCGTTCTTACATGGGTGTGTGTGCATTTCTGATGGGAGTCATCATCCATGGCTCCAGTGCATAGCCAGCATCCCCCACAAGGTGGCCATATGGGATGTCCCCCCTGACAAATACCTGATACAGCTGTGAGCCATGCCAGATATGGGAGTCATGGTAGCTTCCAGGGCTGCCAGCACACACATCTGTGATAATGCCCTGGCACACGACCTGGCAGTTGATGGATTGGTATCCCTTGTGGTTTATGTAGCATCTACCATGCTCACTGGGTTGTGACTTGATATGTATGTGTGTGCAGTCTATTGCACCCAGTACCTCCGGGTAGTGTGCCACATGGTGGAAGAGATACATATTGCTGGCAAACTCCTCCTGAGTTCGGGGGAAGTATATATGCTCACTGGCATGTGGTAACATGGCATCCAGGAACTGGTGGAGTACTCTGGATGCTGATGCCTGTGAGATCCCCATGATATCTCCAGTTGGCCTTTGAAAGGTACCTGTGGCTAGTATTCTCAAGCTTACACATACCTTCATGTCCACTGGGATGGGTTCCCCTCTGCTGTTTCTGGATCTCAGGCATGGCCGGCACAGCTCAACTATTTGCTGTATGATGTCCCTGTCCACCCTGTAATGCTCTACTCTCTCCAGATCATGTAGCCCCTGGTAGGTTACCTTTGGTCTGAACACTCTTTTCCTCCGGGGCCTGAGGTGGTTGTCAGCATCATCCTCCACAACACCTTCAGTCTCCAACACATGTTGATGAATCACAGCTATGGCAGCTCCCAACAAGTAGATTGTAAAAGTTCCCTGCCTGTTTACACCGATGGTGCAGTGTTTGGGAATACACAAGTGTGTGTAGGTGCCTTCACACTTTATGCTATTGTGCTTTGAACACTGATGATGTCATAGAGTGTGTATGTACATTCAGAGCTGCAGGGTATCTTATGTGTTTTACCACAGGTACTGCTATTGTGCTGCCTTTGGTGTTGAATTACATTTAGCTGCCGTGGATTACCTCTTGCCCTTGCCTCAACTTTTCTTAACGATTCCCCTCCCATTGGCTGGCATGCATCTAGCAGCCTGTTTTCTAGTTTTATACTTTCCCGGGTGAGAATTGTCTTGCGAAATGTGGTCTATAGCCGATCTACTGCAGGTTTGCTTTGCTCTGTGGTTACAGTTCTCTTTTCTTTGTAATCCGACACCTCCCCTATCCTGTTCTGCTGGTTGCTGCTAGCAGCCTTGTTAGCTGCCGTCAATGGCCCACTGTGAGTTAATAGGTGTTAATTGCTCAGTTGTACTCCAATTACCCTACTGCGGCATTTCCTTATTGTCTTCCCCTAAACTTCCTTGTTGGGCTGTGGTGTGAGGCGCGTGCATCCGCTTACCAGGTTTTGGGCACATTTTCATCCACGTACACATGCGCTTTCGGGCACCATGTGTGCTGTCAGCTAAACAAAGCTATACCTACATCCATGCCCCTGTCCTGCGGCTTTGCTTAGCAACGGGCAGCCTGGATTTGCATTGCTCCGATGTGCTTACAGCTGCAGTGGCACACCCCACTGCTGATGTCATGTATTCCTCCAGACCACTCCTCAGTGTTGTAGCGCTGCGCTGTATGGTATATCCTTAAGCTGGCGGAACGTTTGCGATTCACTATTACTTGCTCATTTGCATGGCATTGACTACTAATTCATAGTTACTGTGCCAAACACTGTCACAGGCCCTTAGCAACCCTTACAGCTTGGTTGTGGTGTAGCATGCATGCCATTGAATATTATGGTGAAATCATGATTTGTGTTACATTGCTATTTTATGACATTTGTATATATTTTCCTTGTGTTCCCGTTTGCGCACACATGCCCTACGGTTGTACTTTGCGTTACTGTGGCCATGACATTAAATGTTATTTTTTATGTGTTGTGCATCTTTTCTTATGCCATTGGCTGTATATTTAGCCATTGGCATATGTTAACTTTGTAATACATGAGTCTGGTCTGCTTTCATGGCTCCGATGTTCTGTTTGCCAAAATGTAAACCGTTTTTTTTTTTATTTACATTTCTGTAGGTTTACGCTACACCTACGCCACTTCATGAATCACTATGTACCTTCATTTGCATGCTGCAGTACTGCACATGGGGTGATTTGCATACCTACACCGAGAGCTGCGCAGATCTGGCGTATGCTGGTAGTGCACGTGGAATTGGATCGTACCGGAATCGCTCGGCGGCCATATTTGGTATTATACCACCTACGCTACGCCTGTGCCTGGTGCAAGCTTCATGAATCCCGGGGATTATCTCTCCTAGATGAATGAATTTATTTTATGTATCAGAATGTGAATTGAACTCTGTGGGTATTTCTTCTAATACTTCCAACCAAAATAAATAAATAAATAAATACCTAAATAAATAAAATCACTCAATGTGGGGCTTTGGATGGATTTTTTTTTATTCTTTAAATTTAGTAGGTTATTTGACAATAGGAATTATCTTATTAATTTTCATTAGTGATATTGTCTGCCTTTCTATTTTATATCGAATCAACCTGAATTAATTTCTACTATGTTTTGGATTTATTACACTGATAAATAAAACTTATATTTCTGTTTGTTGTAACCTTACTGTTATATTTATTTATTTATTGTTGCCTGACCATTTATTTTTCCCTGGCCATGGTCCATCCTGGTTTAAATTAATTCATTTGATGTATCAAAATGTGTATTGAACACTGGGGGTAATTGTATTAACATGCCACCACCAAAAAAGTTTCAGCAAGTGTGGGATTTTGGGTAGAATTTTTTATTCTTTAAATTTAGTAGGTTATCTGACAATACAAATTATCATGTTAATATACTTTAGTCATATTATTTGACTTTCTGGTATATATTGACTTGAATGGGTTTCTATAGTGTTTTGGATTTAGTACATTAATATATAAAAGTTATATTTCTGGTTACTATAGCCTTATTACTTGATGAAAATGTTTTTTTGACTGACCCATCATGTTTTTATCTTGGTAGAGTCAGTGAACTGATTTCTATGATAAGTTCCCCCTTTAAATTGAGATTTTCCTGCTTCTATGTGCATATTTGTCCATTGTGTAATTTTTATATGTGACTTTTGTCTGCTTTATAATGTTTATTTTGTTGTATGTGTATTAGAATGCATTGTTAAAGCCTTAGTAAGTGAAACCATGGTATTTGGATCAAATAAATCTCCATTTTTATGAAGAAACTGTTTGGTGCTGTTTTTCAATTTGAATAGTTTTTTTTTTTGCTGTGCACTAGGGCTCCATGGAACTTCTGTGGAGTGTTGGAAAGTATGTGTGTGTGTGTATATATATATATATATATATATATATATATATATATATATATATATATATATATATATATAAATATATATATATGTGTGTGTGTGTGTGTGTGTGTGCTTACATATAGATATATATATATATATATATATATATATATATGGTTCTACCTGACTTCACACAGCAGCGCAGAGAGACATCGAATCGGACAGCTCCATCAAAGAGAAAAAGAAGAAGATCGACAAATCGCGCAGAAAGGGATGATGCAGATGACCGATACCCGACCGACTGACAACACCCGCGCGACACCAACGCGATGGGGAAAGGCTGTGTGGCGTGTGACGGACGTTGTGTGCGGACGTGGGTAGGTACGTGGAAGAAGATGTGTCTGAGTGGGTGGGTGTGGGATATGTGGGTTAGTTGAGTTAAGTAGGGTTAAGTGGGAGCTAGGGTAGGTTAGGGTGAGTTAGGGGGGGAGTGGTGTAGGGTTTGGTTAGGGGTGATAGGGGGTTGGAAGAAGTTTAAGGGGGTTGTGTTAGGGGTTAGAGAAGAGAGAGTGTGAGTTAGGGTTGGGGTGGGTAGGTAGGTGAGTAAGTGTGTAGGGTTGCGGGGAAGGTAGGGTGGGGGGTTGTGTGTGTAGGTTGTGGATTGGGTTGCTTGTGTGGTTGTGTTTTGTGTGGTGCAGTTGTGTGGTTGTTGTGTGGGTGTGTGTGGTGTGTGTGGGGTCACGTTTTTTGTTGGTTGTGGTTTCGTGGTTTTTGTAATCGGTTATGTGTGTGTTGTTTGTTGTATGTCGCTGTGTGTTGTGTGGTGTCGGTGATGTGGTTGGTGTTGTGGGGTTTTCTCACATAAGTCAGGTAGAACCATATATATATATATATATATATATAATATATATATATATGTATAATATATATATATATATATATATATATATATATATATATATATATATATATATATATATATATATATATGTATATATATATATAAATGGGTGTGTGTCTGTGTGTGTTATTTAAACTTCTGCCACTGAAAGGATGAAATCCATGTGTAATTGTCCTATCACTTCCCATAAAATAAATTAGCTGTAGGACGCATCTGTCTGTATAACATTTCATACTACGCAAATGATGGGAAATCCATTGCTTCCAGAGGCATTTAGTCTGTCCCACAGACTTCCATGTACACTATCCATTCAGTAATGCAAGTCATTATAGATTGTATCTCAAACATCATGCAAGCATTAATATATATAACTGCAGAAAGAACAATTGCTACATGGAGACCAACTAGCAAGTGCAGTGTTCAAATTACCATTCACATTAAATCCATGACCATACAGTTTAAAAGAGATAGATGTTGGTCTAGATCTCTACCTCTTTTATATACAAATTTACAATTTTCAGATGACATTGTACAAAAAAAATCACGAACTAACAAATACCAATATTTTGGACCATAGATTTAATTTTAAAAGTATTTGCTGTCTGAGTCATCACAAATCCAGTGCAGAAAATGAAGAGCTCTGCCTATTGTATTCTAAGTTACTTTCTAGATTTATCTTTGGCTGCATTTTTAACTAATGCCACAGTTCATTAACATATCCCAACTGGTAAAACTTCCTTTCCAGTTTGGTAAATTCTGTTGTCATATTGACTTCATCACTACATATTACTTTAATCCGCATACATTGAGAATAAGGAATGCTTTTCAAAATATATTGTGGATGACAGCTATGTGCAGTTAAATGAGCATTGTGGGTAGAAGGCTTCTTATATATAGCAGTGCTAATTGAGCTACCTGACAGCTGGTTCACTTGCAACATCTGACAGCTTGGTTACTGAGAACAAACTGTATGTTTAAATAAACATTAAACCAAAGTTTTATGGTTTACAAAAGCATGGATTCTCTCAGCTGTCTGCAACTGCCCATCCATATGAGCCAGCAATCATCAAAATAATACGTCCATATTTGTGTGAAGGGTAGATATTCATTTACACCTTGCCATACACAATGCAGTGTTCAAAAACCCTGTGAAAAGAGCAATATAAACTGAGCAAAAGCTGTCCCATGGCTGTTGCATTAACCTGATGGAAACAATTACTCCAAAATAAAACACATTCATATTAACAACAACAAAGAAAAGGATAAAATCATTAAAGTCTGAGGTATATACTGAAAACAGCACTATATAAAAACATACTGTCTGAATACTCCTTTCATGAGAGTACTAGTATAAAGTGCTTGAACACCAAAGCCACAAAGAAAAGTGTCCTGTTCAACATGTTAATTGCTCATTAACTGGGCAAAACTGTGTTCTATCTTGTATACAAACTCTGACCCACAATAACATATTTTTCAAGATAAAATAATAGAATAATTTATGTTAGAAACTTACACCCTAAAACTACATGCCTACCTGGAACTGGTTGTGGTTGTTTATGGATTTTATGTAACAAGCAAAAGTACTGATGCACAGTGGCTTCAGCAGTAGCCCTCTCTCTTAAAGGACAAATATATTGAAACTTTATCTACTTCTGAAGTAAAAAAAAAAAAAAAAAAAAAACACATTGACATCTCCCTCTGCTCCATCGTTTTTATATGTGCTACCCTTAACCCTGACCCTATCCCACCCCCCACACACACTTCATCTGTCACCCACCTTAACCTCTTCTGTAACCATAGCATTCAAAAAGTTGCACTAACACTCCTGCAAACTTCCCATTACCTGTTACCCTAACCCTAACCCATTCACAGTCACACATACACATATGCAGTATTATTTCCAAATGTAAAACTCACGCTTACCTCCACAATACTATACATTTGGCCAAATGTACATTTAACATTGTAAATACACACAAAACATGTTTGATGAAATAAATGCTTGATATATATATATATATATATATATATATATATATATATATATATATATATATATATACACCAAAAACACCAAAATCAGTGCTGTTGCAACAAGGCAGTCCATAAAACACTGCTGTGACTAGAATAGGAACTTTAATAATATAAGAAAACTTAAAAACTTTTAAGAAACTTATAAAACTGGCAGATAAGCACTTTCAGGTACAAGATTACCTTTATTCAGATCTGTTAAACTAATCAGTGATGTCAAAATTAAAAAAAAACTTTTACCCAATCAACAGTCATGCTTCAGCTTCCTCCCCTTAAGGGCAGGTTTCAATGGGAAATGTGAGTTTAAACCAGGATAGCTATGTGCTTGGGATCTTCCTATCCATTTCATTTCTGCAAGTTCCAAGTGATTATTGCGATCACCACCTCTCTGTTGTTCAGATGCCACTTGTAATACTCTAAGAAATAACTTGTTCATTGGTTTGTACTAAGCTAACTGCCCTTGCGAGCCATTGTAAGCCTAGCCAATTATCCCTTGTGAGACTCAAACCCTTCACCTTGTGTTTGTAAGGCAAACACCTTCACCATTAGGCCACCCTCTCAATCTGTTTGTGTCCATTGGATTCATGCACATGTTTCACCACGGGATTTTTAAGATCTTTCAGATGGAATTCACTGATATGCTTAAATATCCTTTCTTTAAACTGTCTCTCAGTCTTACCTACATAGAAACATGTACAGTTGTCGCATGTAGCCAAAACTCAGTTATCTGACATGAGTCCCACACTAGGATCATTTTGTTAACAAAATATTATGATGATGGCTTGAACAATTGGGCAACCATTTGTGTTGCTGTGTCAGTGCTTATTTCTTCAGGTTAGTATACTTTGGTGCCTTCTGAGTAGAGCCTGTGTGCCCTTCTTTTGTATAAATGGAGTTTTACTGGGTGCTCCAGCTTCTTTCAACATCCTAATGACATACCGACAGATGGATTATAAATCTCCTAAATTGCCCAAAACTGCTTGTGCAATGTTTGTGTGTGTGTGTGTGTGTGTGTGTGTGTGTGTGTGTGTGTGTGTGTGTGTGTGTGTGTGTGTGTGTGTGTGTGTGAGGGTGGGTGTGCGTGTGTGTTTGTGTGTGTGCGTGTGTGCATGTGTGCACGCACGTGTGTGTGTGTGTGTGTGTGTGTGTGTGTGTGTGTGTGTGTGTGTGTATTTGTATTTACATACTGAGATAGAATGGTATTCCATTAAGGATTAGTTCTGTGTCTTATGCCCATCAAGTACCATCATTAGCTCTGGCACTCCTGTGACTCAGTAAAATAAAGGGCACATCAGGAAGTGAATGACTGAGTAAGAGACATAATGAGAAGAAATTCAATGTATGTTATAGACCAACATCTCTTTGAACAAGGACTATAAAATTCTTCATAGTCATACTGAATTTTAAGCCACATTTATATATACTTTTTCCAGCATAGTTCTCACAATAGTATGATGACAAATGAACCAAAGTGAATGGGATATGAATAAATTCTGTAAGCACTATCATGAAGACTGACAGTGTAAGCTAGATTGTTCTATAGAAAAATACGCAGATTTATGCTACATACAGTTTTAAGTTTTTGTTTCTCACACTTCCCCATTCATAAACTCCAATGCTGATACATTCTGAAAAGAAGTACAGCTGCTATGGAGTATTAGAGGCTCTGACATTTGGCTTCAATAAAGTAAGATTTATAAAGGTGGTCTTCAAAAAACATTCCATTTCCAGTTATTGCATTTAAAATTACTAAACTTCTTTTTTCAATTTCTCTACTGTCTCCTAGTTTAATAGCGTAGGATCATACCTGTCAACCTCTTAGTGCAAGAAATTTGGACAAAGTCTAAATGAATGGGGAGATAAAAACCCAAAAATAGGTACAGATTTTAAATATTGCTCTTATAAACTTAGAAAGCTGCCAGAATAACAGTTTTTTTGTAAGAATGCATTTTCTGTAAGATATAAAGTATGAAACTCAAATATATACTATTATTTGATGACTTCAATCCTCAGTGACTTGCCAGAAAATCACAAATTTTATGAGGAACAGACCAAAAATATGAGGCAAAAATCTAGACATTCTATGAAAATCTGGAGAGTTGAGAGATATGCATGTGATGTTACCAAAGCATTTGACCTAGTAAATAACCCTTTATTTTTCCAAGTAATTGAATGTTGTAATTTTTCCGATTCAAAAAGACCTATAATTCAGAAGATACTTATACAAAGAGAAGCAAAAAAAAAAAAAAAAAAAAACAGAAGTAAAAAACAAATGGAATATTCTTTAAACTTTTGATATAGTTCAAAAGATCTGCAAGACTGTTCCCTTTCTGCCATTCCTTTTGTTGTTATATATCCCATCTTACTTCATTTTAGAAAGATTATTTTGTGAGACAGTTGAAAGATGTTTACACATTCCCTTCTTTTCTTGCATGGGTGACTTATCTTAAACTCTGAAAATTATACTCAAGAGGACCTAGAAATTTAGTCACATTTAAGAACATTGATATGCCTAAACATAAACAAAGCAAAACTTTCAAACATTTAAGAGTTAAGGCGCCCATTTTTACTGGTGATCTCCATTGGTGACCAGATAGAATTCATAGTCCCAGGTCTTTGAAGACACTTAGAACGGCTTATAGCAGTAGTTATACACACTACAAAAACTCCATTTAGTTCAAAATGAAAATTTTATTACCGTCCTAAAATATTTACATGTGAAAAGTAGACATATTTTCCCCTACTTAAAATTTCCTATTTAGCACCTTATAGTCTTGTTAGATATTACTTGGACCAATAATAGAAGCAGATGTTTATTAAATTATTCAGGTGTTGCCTCTTGGGATATACCATTGACCTTGGTTTCCCATCTCTGTCTAACAAAGATTTGTTTTCAGTTCTTTAACTAAAGAATTATTCTAACATTTATCCCCTTGACAAAGTTATTTATCTTGAGCAATGATAGACTACTCCTTAGTCTCAGATGTCCACTCACTAGGCTGGAAAAGGAGAAGGTCACGGTCAGCTGCCTATCTGGTGCTAGGATCCAACAAATCATGCACACATATAAGTCTCTCAACAACAAGTACTGTTATGACTCTGTCATAGTCTATACTGGAGTGAATGACTTGAGACATACCTCACTGGACTATATAAAGAAAGATATGAAGGAACCTTTAGATTATGTGTCCCAGGCAGGTATGTCCCTAGCCGTAAGCAGCATTTTTCTCTCACCTAGATTATGCCACAATACAAACAAAAAATTATTGATATCGACAATTGGCTTAGCTTCTGGTGTCAATCCAGGGAGGATCCAGTATCTGTCAACCTGGGATGAGATGGTCAACAGACCATGCTGCTTTGCCAGAGATGGTCTTCACCGGTCGCCTTTAGGCTTTAGGTTGCTGCCAAAAGTACTTGCCTCTCCCATAGTGCCTTTTTTAGGCAATGTCATAAGAACAGAATTCCTGACATAAAAACATCCTCCTGAAACAAACTCAGGGTTATGCTGCTTAGTGCAAGAGGTCTAAATCAGAAACTGCACTCACTTGAAGCACTTCTCACCCTGGAAGATGCTGATGTCTACGCAGTCACAGAGATATGGCTCAAGGCCTCAGAGAGTACCCAGGCCATGCAGGGCTATAATGCCTTCCACATATTCAGACCACACAATGAACATGAAAAAAAAACAAGAGAGGAGGAGTATCTATCTTCATTAAAGACAAATACATCTCTAGACTGGTTAAACAGTATGACTCCCTAGAATTACTTGAAGTCCAACTAACTGCAGGAAAGACTCCTATCCACATCATAGGTCCCCATTAAGAACAATGAAAACCACACAGCCTACCTGGACCTACTAGAATCACTCTCAGTGCAGCCAAATATCCTGTTCATGAGTGACTTTAACTATCCTTCCATCGATGGGTTACATATATGAGCACAAATGGACTCACCCAAAGGCTTCTGGACTTTGTTAACACAAATGCTTTGGAACAGATAGTCAGCACCCCTACAATGGACTCTAACATCCTCGACATAGTGCTCACCAACATGGGAGATGGCTGCACCACCCTATGTGTGGGGCCCTCCCTGGTAAAGTCCAATCATAAATCAGACTTCTGTGAAGTAATGATCACACCTGAACCACCCCAGGAACAAAAAGTTTAAAAAATTTCTCAAAAGCAAACTATAGCCTACTGAGTGATGGCATCAATAGTTTCAGACCCCCCCCCTGCCAACAATGACAGCAATGACCCCTATACTGAGGTGTACACAAATGTTCTGTATAAACACCTATATAAATGTATAGACTCAACCATACCAGAATGGATCAAATAAAGATCCTCAAGAAAAAAATAAGCTGTCAAAAACAAGATGGAATGGTCCCAGCAAAAGAAAAAATCCCTCCAAAGCATAAACAAGCAGATTAGACATCTTATAAAGTCCTCTAAAACTAATTATGAAACTAAATTAGCATCTTTAGCTAAGGAAAATCACAAAGCATTCTTTAGCTACATCCTAAATCTAAAAGGGAAGGCCCAGCTTTGTGCTGAAGTAGCTGTGGACGGTAACACTTATACTGAGCCTGAGGACATTGCCAATCTGCTAGCACACAGGTTTGACAGAAACTTCACCCCGCTGTCACCACCAGTCATACCCCATACCATACCTATCATCAGTCCTCTGCCTAATAATATCAACAGTGACCAGGTCATAGCCACACTCTCCAAGGCCAAAAACACAGACATTATGGGATCAGACAACATCCCAGGCTGATTATTAAAAGGTCTAAATCAGAAGTTAGCAGAACCACAGAGAACAGTCTTCAGTCTCAGTCTAAGCATGAGCTTTGTCCTAGCTGAGTGGAAAACAGCAACCATAATTCCCTGCACAAAGGGGGTCACTCAACCGACCCTGGGAACTATAGACCCATAATTCTAACCAGCCTTATCTGCAAGGCCATGGAGAGAATTATCATGGACCTTATCAACAAAGATATAGGTAACATACAAACTCTTGATCTTACCCAGTTTGGCTTTGTTAAGGGCAGATCTTGCGTACTAAACCTGGTGGACTTCTTCGAGAATGTCACCAAGGCCCTGGATGAAGGCAAAACAGTCCACACTGCCTATCTCAACCTAGCTAAGGCCTTTGATACAATCCCTCACTCAGTCATCATTGAGAAGCTCACACAGCTGAGGATTAACCCTTTTGTCATTAGATGTTTTGCCAACTGGCTAAGAAACAGAACACATACAGTCAAAATTGGGGATGCCAACTCTACTAGCAGAACAGTTTTAACAGGTTAGATGACCACACTTCTGCCACAAGGATGCAGAAAAATACCTTCTTAATGTAGAATAGCTGATTTGAGCCAAAGTGTAAGAAAACCACACAAACTACCTACAGCAGCCATACAACTAACATATACAATGTAATACAATGCAATTAACTTCTTAAAGTAGCAGTAGACAGTACAGTTGTCTTTTGCTATAGAGTGTAAAAACAAAAGCAAATATCTTAAGAAACTGCTAAACTACAGCCACAGTATATAAGAAAAGTGCAAAAAATATTTATTTTTAGCTTTTCAGTAGTGGATTAATCCATGCAAAAGCAGATTGTCAGCAATCAGTAGCAAAGTCGCCAAAGAACGGGCTGCCCTGAGCATCAATATCAAAGCCCGTGCAAACGTGAGGCTTAAATATGAGCAAAGAGAAATACGTTTTAAGCTAACTACCAGTCAGGAAAGCACACAATAAGCCTTCCACCAATAATCTCCAACTCAGGCATGTGACATCAGCACACTTCTGTCATAAGAGAGCAGTAAAACACCTTCTTAAAGTAAAATAGCTGGTTTGGAGCCCAAGTGTAGCAAGATCACACAAAGTAACAAACTACCCGCAACAGACATACAACTAACAAATACAATGTAATACAGTGCAATTAACTATTTAAAGCAGCAACAGGTAGTACAGTTCTTTTGAAACTGATAAAGTACAGTCACAGTATATAAGACAAGTGCAAAAAAAATAAATACTTAGAGCCCTTTTGTGTGCTTCCCAGCTCAGATAAACCAATGAAACACCTACTGCCACCAGTCCTCCTAATGTAAAAGCAGAGTAAAGGAGTGTTCAGGGTGAAATGCTACCACAAACAAACTTAAAATATACGAAATGTTACCTAAAACTTAAAGATATGGATACAGTAATGCACATTAAACAGCTTATAAAAATGTGATTATTCAATGAAAGTTCTGTGATTTGTATAAATGAGCCAAGAGCCACTCAATTGTACAGAATTTATAAAGGCAATAAAAGCAAGATAAGAGGATTAACAAGCCCTCCAACCAATAAAACTACATGCAGAAATCTCACGTGTTTACCCAACCTAGACAGACCAGGCTACTTCCCAGTGCACTAGATGGAAAGTCCGCTGACCTCTTGATGTAAAAACAAGTGTTTGATAAAGTGTAAAAATATACTACTTTATCCAACAGCTAGGTAGTTAATAAATTCAGATTAAGTAAATCAATAGAACAGTCAATGAGAGGCAGTTTTTGGTATAAGCACAAGGAAAGGCAATATAAATAATTCAAGACATCAATAGCAGTATAGAAAGGGAGAAGCTTATTAAGCTCAATTTACAATATGGGTGTGCAGCTCAAAATCACCAGGTTTAAAAAGCAGATGAACAAAAGGGATGGTGTGTGGGAAAAACTAGCAGGTATCAGTTAATATTCTTATAAAGTCTGCAAAATTATTTTGAGCTCCATAACTTTTGTGTTAAAACTGTCCAAAACACAAATGTAAATACCTGCCTGGGTCAAAATATCACCAACACTGAAATTATATGTGTATTTACTGGGCACTGACCTGGATTACAAGTCATAATACTGACGTTATATGTATATCTCCAAAACTCCAAGATTAATCCCTGTAATTGTGTAATTGTTCTGAATACAGTCACAGAAACTTACCAAAAGAGTCTCCTGCTCATTTTACTTCCCAGTTCTCTAGTTACATCAGCCTCTTTTTCACCTTCCATTCTCAGAACACCAAACTGCGCAGATAGTGAATCTCTTGCCTTGGCAGGATCAGTGGCAATCTTATGGGAGGTAATGAATCTTATGGGAGGTAATGAATCTCCTGCCATAGCAGGGTCAGTGGCTACATTATGGTTAACTCTTACACTAGAATGGTATACTCCATTAAGAGTTTAGCAACCCCTCATCCTCCTGTGTTCATTCCTCATAGCAGAACTAGATGCAGAGTCACAGTTTTATTAATTTATAAATGAAAATGATTCACCCAGACACCAGCATTCATTTGTCAGGAGAGTTTGACTACAGGGCAAATATGCAAGAGTTATTAACACATAAGTTAGAAAACATAAATGCATACAATGATAATTGAATCAATGCTGTCAGGTAAAAGAGAGAGATCATATATATATATATATATATATATATATATATATATATATATATATATATATTGCAGCTATATTGGAAATGGTTGCATGATCTTATGAATTTATTTTGTTTGGCTTAGTCCAGCTAGGCTACTGGCTTCTTTTCAGGGGAGTCCCAAAGTGGTACTTATACCACTAGGAGAAATTTGATTAGGACACCAGGGAACTTACCCTACTCTTTTTGATAGGTGAGTGGGATCTTTTATATCCACCTGAGTTACCACCAGCTGAAGCAAATGGGATGTATTTCATTGATGGGACTCTTAATGGAAACTGTAATATTTCACTGTGGTTGTATGAACTGGGTGGGGAGTTATATTTATTAAGGTGGTGCAATGGGCCATGGTACTTAGATAGAGTAGTATGGGTAATTGCCTCTCATCACAGAATATCCAGGGCTGCTTTTGTTAACCTATCTACTTGCATTGATGTAAGACATGCACATAAACCTGAGGACTAGCAAGTGTTGGAGGTGTGATCAGCCAGGAGCAAATAATCTCCACATGTTCTGGAAGTGTCCTAAAGTCCAAAAACAGTGGAGTTTTAGTGCAAATAAACTACAAACTACCTTTAACCGTGCTGATAATTTTAAATGAGAATGCTAGATATTTAATATGTACAGGTAGGATATATTTATTTTTTTATTGACATTTGATTAGCAAAAAAGTCCAACTGGGTAGGAACCCATTTTCAGTGGAGGCCTGGGGAGAAAAGCTCCAAAGTATTACAAAACACTTTAAGAGCAATAATTTTACAGTCCTTAAAAATAATACAAAAAAATGCAGTCCAAATGTTCTACCAAATTAGACAAAATATGATGATATTGGTTAAGAATACTTAGGATATATGTTGGGAAAATGGAACTATTGAATATATTGGGTTTTGATTAGCATTGCTAAGCTTTTTTGTGCCAAAATTGAAAAACAAGATAAATAGCTCCAGACGCACAATGGAATCACTTTTCAAAATAGCACCTTAGCAAGATTTTATATGCTTCATGGTCTGTTAGTTGTAATGATAATATCCCCCATGTTGGAAAAGGTTGTGTGATAGTTTTAGGTATAACATCTAATATTCTCCCATGTGCAGTTAACTGGGAAAGATAACCGAATTGCTATTTGTTTTTCTTTTCACATTTTAACGTTCTTATACTGAGTTGTAACTTTTTAACTTGTTTTTTCTGCATGTTTTGACACTATTACCATGAGCTATGACATTTCTGGAAAAGGCAAAAAAACCCCGACATGCAGGTAATTTTGTTGGTGTTTTTGTTTGGTGGGGGGTTCGAGTCACGCTGCTGACTGGCAGAATGGTACTTTGTCTCATTTACCATATTGCAGTTTACCTGCACAGAGAAAAATGAGTGTTTGCATAACAAATTGATAGCACTGGGCATCTTCAACTAAATGTATCAGAATGACTCTCGTGATTTAGAATGTGAGGGATGTTAAAATTCACATTTATTTAAGAACTTATTTTCCAATCAAGGTAGAATAAAATGAAATAAAACATGAAACATACGACAACAGATGCAATGGCTAAAGAAGTGAAAAAATTAGAATTGTATGTAGAACAGTTAGTAGTTGCAGTTGCATGGTTGGTTGAAATCCAAAGTAAAGTGGTGTACCTTGAGGCACTGAGCTCTGAGTGGTGTTAATTATTAACAACATACACTATGGGCTGGTTTCATTAAAAAATACATGGTGCACTAAAACCATGTGCATATCTTGCCATATCGCACACATGGTAGCGTGCTGTTTTGTATTCAGTAAGTGGCTGTCAGTAAGGGATGGCAATCTCTAATCTCTAACCTGCAGTCCAAATAAATTCTTGGTCTCCTTCCTTTCTATTAGCTTTCCCTCTCTAATTATTTGTTCCCAATGCCTTGTTTTTTTTGCCAGTTTTCTCCAGTAAATTCCAGCCCCCTCTTGTCTTTTGTCTGTATCCTTAATTGCAATTATCCCTTCTTTGAATCAGTTTCCAGAGCCATTGACAAGGGTAAGGTGGTCCACACAGCCTATCTAGACCTTGCCAAGGCCTTTGACACCACCCCCCACTCTGGAATCATTGTTAAACTTAGTAAGTTGGGCATTAATCCCTATGTCACCCAATGGGTTGCTAAATGGCTTAGTGATAGAACCCACACTGTAAAAGTAGCCGACTCCAAATCCAGCTCCAGACAAGTGACAAGTGGAGTACCTCAGGGTTCAGTCCTGGGGCCGCTCTTGTTTGGCATCTACTTCTCTGAAGTACAGGTCAACACTAAGGGACTCTGGCTAACAAAGTTTGCAGATGACTGCAAACTGGGAGCCATTATTGAATCCCCAAATGATGTGGATACTCTACAAAAGGGCCTTACAGAAACAGATGCTTGGTGCCAGAGCCATGGGCTCAAGCTCAATGCCAAGAAATGTATTGTTATACATGTATCCATGAATTACCATATAGGTGGCAGTACACTAAACACAGAAAGTATGATAAGAGACTTAGGGACACAGGTGGACAGTGGTCTCACCTTCGATAACCACATCGCCACAGCAGTCAGGAAATCCTTCTATGTGGCACACCTCATCACAAAGGGCTTTTCATCCAGAAAAAAAGGAGGTCATTGTCCCACTGTACTCATCCCTCATTAGACCCATTATAGAATACAATGCCCCATTTGGTATGTACCTCTCAAGACATCTGCAACAACTGGAAAGGCCTCAGAAATACCTCACTAAAAGAATCACAGGCCTAAAGCAGATGCCCTACGCTGACCGCCTTAAAAAACTCCAGCTATACTCTGTCACATATCGTCTACTCAGAGGCGATCTCTGCTTAACATACAAGGCCATGTCAAACCCAGAGCTGTTGGACATGCTACACTTAAAGAAATCCCAATCCCTCAGAGCTACACGCTCCAGGGATCTAAACCTTGTCATCACAATAAACAAAACATGCTGGAGGGATAGGTTCCTGACCCAGAGACTCCCCAGACTCTGGAATAGATTGCCCATACATGTCAAGCAGAGTGCCTCTTTGGACCTCTTCAAGAGGAACCTTGATGATTGGATGGGAGAAAGGAAATTCACCCCAGGGATCACGTCAGTCGCCCTGCTAGACAGGGGTCCAGGAAAGTAAATAATGTGGGAAGAAATAGCCAGGGAATTGTTATGGCTAGGCTTGTATAGGCCCTAGGGCTGATAGCCTAGTACCAACCTATGAACCTATGAACCCTATTAGCATAATCACCTTTCTCCATTCTCTTGTGGCTTAGTTCTTAAAATACCTCCTGCTGCTTTATGAATATAATATTCTGTATGGTTATTGTTATTCTCCTTAAGGATCTGCATCCAAAATCTCAGTCTCTCATTGTTTCTTGAGCTTCCACCCTGCTTCATCATCATCCATTTCCACTTTGAATTAAAGGTTTCTGCTTGTGCTATATATAAGAGGCTTAAATGTATACCTCTAAAATACCCCTTGAAATTGGGTAATCCCAGACTGCCTTATTCTGTTGGAAGAATCGGTTTATCCCACTTGACTCTTGCCAGCTTCCCCTTCCAGATAAACTCCTTCAGCTCTTTATTGAGTGCTATCCACAACTTCCTCTCTGGTTGATAAAAATATGCTTGGCATGTATAAAAAAACTAAAGGGATTAAAAACATTTAACTGCTTATATCTTGCTATCCATATCCACTTAACAGAGCTTTCAATTTCTCAGTTTTTGTATTATCTTTTGTTTAGTACTTCCCACATATCCTTAGCTGGCATACCAGAATCCTTTTTAATCTAAACCCCTAAGTACTTCTTTTTATCATGCCCCCAAAAATATGGATATTGCTGAACAAATTTGTATGTGGGTACATAATTTACAACTATTGCCTTTGTTTGCGCTTCATTAATTTTGTATCCCAAAGAATTGAAACTGCTTCAAAATGTTCCACAACACTGAAATGTCCTTTTCTGGTTTTATCGGGTATAAAATAACTTCATCTGCATATAGAGCCAGGTTTTCTTAACTACCATACCAATTTTATCCTTGAATTTCTGAATCCTTTATTTTCTTTGCCAGTGGTTCTAAATATAATGCAAATAACCAAGGGGAAAGAGGACACCCCTGCCTGGTTCAAACAGAAATTATCACAGAGGAACCCACCCACTTTAATTTTCACCTCTGATCCCTCATATAGTCTCTTAATCAACCTTATCATTTTATCAAGGAATGCAAATGCTTTCATTGCCCTGCTCATAAACTCCCAGCTGACTCTGTCAGATTCTTCCTCTGCATCAAGACCAACAGCAATAGTGGTATTTTCTTACATTCTGCTTCCTCTGGATCATCAATCTTCTGTTAATGTTGTCAAATGTTTGCTTTCCCTCCACAAAAAACACATTGATCCATATTATTTCAGTGTGACATCACCTTTGCCATTCTTTTAGCCATTATTGATACAAACACTTTATAATCATGGTTTAGGATTGAAATGGGTCTGTGTAAAGCTGGAGCTGATGGGTCTTTACCCTCTTTAGGTATTACAGCCACCACTCTTTCTACCAGGATGTGGTGTTTCTTCTCCTCTTAAAATACTGTTAAGGTAAGTGCTGAACCTGGAATACGAAAGTAAATGGCTAAGAACACAAATGAATGCTATATCTTTGCATACTGATACTTGCTAATGTAACTAAGTAGAAAATGGGTGATTTTTATAGCAATGAGATCAATATGTGACAGCAGTGACTTATGTCAATAAGTGTGTCCTCTATCAAGTCATGCATCAAAGATTCACACATTACAAAAACCAGTAAGAAGGCAGTACAATTTCCAAATGAGCATCACATGCACATATATACTAAGTACTTAGTCAGCTATGCACCCCGAGCATCAGACAAAAAACTTGTGTATCCCTGAATCTAAAAGAGAAAACAAGGATATGGCACAGTTATCATCATTAGCACAGGGTGTTGTGTATATGTGTGTGGGGGGGGGGGGGGCACGAGGCCAAGACTGACACAAGAGGTAGTGAGTGCATGTGAGTAAGAAAGACAGGCAGGCTGAAATTTTGATAAAGTATCAAATGGCCACTAAGACCGAATGAGCTTTAAGGCTACAACTGACCCATGTAACTGGTGTGTGTGTGTGTATGTGTGTGTGTGTGTGTGTGTGTGTGTGTGTGTGTGTGTGTGTGTGTGTGTGTGTGCGCGCGTTTATGGGCACTCAAGGTGAAATGTGTGTGTGTGTGTCTGCAAGAACACAGCAAAGCTCTGTGGTAGCTCTACATCCTGGTATGTCGGAGGGGTGTGATCCCCTGGTATGTCGGAGGGGTGTGATCTATGCAAGGTAGAGGTAACGCTTCATTGTCATTGCCTTCGACTGCAAGAACTGGCTCTGCCAGGAGTTGCACTGGCAAGGCCATGCCCATGGTCAGATGTATTGCTGCTACCTGAAGTGACTGGTGTCTGCTGGACAAGCTTTCATTACAAGTATGCCCAGCACTACAACCCCATGGCCTACCACATCTGGGTGTGGCCACCTCAATCACTGATGGGAGCAGTGGAAGTAGTGACACTAGGCGATCATGATCAGGGACAGCGACACTGGCGAACATGAGATGATGATGCTGACCTACATCCACATGGATGCTGTTTACAGAAGATGTTCCATCACAGATACTGCTTATTCCATCATGTCATTCATCTGATCCATTGAATCTGCCACACAACAAAGGCAGTCACGCAGGTCAGTCTGTGCCACAACTACAACCCTAAGCATGTCCTCAGAGGCCCTATTGGAATGTGCCTGCACCTCCATGATGGCCCTAAACATACGTTGAGTGGCATGTAAAGACACACCAGGATCAGGTGGAGGGTGGATAGCAGGCCTCCTCTGAGCATGCCCTAATGCATATTTATTTATGTTTTTATGTATATTTACATTTACGTATATTACATGTTACACATTTATAAGCATTGGAACATGTGACTACTGGATTGTCAGCTGACTTTATTGCATCTTCTATATAAGCTTTATTATGTTAAACTACTGTGTCTGATGAAGCAACTAGTGTAGTTGTGAAAGCGCTAACCATTTTTATTTTTTCTATTTTTGGTTTGAATAAACGTATGTTTGTATGTTAACTTGGTGCATTTTATTTCATTTTACGTATCTGTTTTATGCACCTTGCTTTTACCCGGAGTCGTTCGTATTCTTTTTGTAAGAAGCAGGCATTGTCAGTTTCCAAAAGTATACATTGTAACATGTGTGGTTTTCCACTGTAGAAACACCCTAAGTGGAGTTGCACGGTGGTCCACACACATACACAGTAATGAATGTGAAAATATATAGATGCTGTCTAGTTTTTCCTGTGAAAGTAGATGTAATTTAAGGGCTACAGTACAGGTGAGCTAGGGTTTTAATCTAGAAAACCCAAAAGTTTTATTAATGTTGTTCCACTTTACTTTATTGAAAAATTCACAATAGAAAAATAATTACACATACAAATAACTATGTATAGCAGGCGCATTAAGCATACACAGGATATCGTATATATTAAATGTCTGTGTGTCAGTACAATTATGTTTCTACAATTAAACATTTATTTTTTAAACTTTCATGTCACACACTCTTTAATGTGCATGTATAACTAATGGACATGTCTGACAAGCAAGTTTTCAGTTGCAATGAGCACTCTGCACAGTAATGGCTGTAAAAAATATACTTGTGGCAACTGGTACAAGTTAATGCCCACAATACAGGTGAGCCAGGCTTTTATTCTTGCATATTCCAAAATTATTAATGCTTATCCACTCAATTTTAAAAACTAAAGAGCAATCTAAAGATAATTATAAATAACAATAGCTATGCATAGCACTGGAGATCATATGAATTATATGTGTAACTGAGGGTGTACTGACAGTTGTGTTTCTGTACTTAAAAGTGTCTTTTCTGCCCTGGGATGGACTTCATACTTCTGTTATAGTCATATACACATGAATGTATAAATCAGGACCTTGTCAGATCACAAACATACATGATTAACGACTCACTCTTTCATGTGTCCATATTATTAATGAACATGTCTGACAAGCACTTTCTCTGTAGTGAGGATGAAAAAAACACCTATGTGGAAGAATATGATTTGTCTATTTTACATAGGGTTGAATCCCACATTGTACTAACTACTTTTATTAGTGTGTAAAGTCACACAAAAATGTGTCGTCATAACATTTATACACCCAATACATGTCTGCAAAATTAAATCAATTAACAGGTACAGTAGCAACCAACCCATAAATTAATGGCACCTACCACATTAGCATTCCTATTTCATAACCTGCCTTCATCTCTGTTTGGCACTGTTGCTCTCCACTTAACATTGTGCAAATGGGGTTGGCATCATTGTTCAGGTTTGCAGACTAGCCTTAAATGCGATAACACAAATTAGCGGGGAGACACTTTAACTGTTCCTGTTTGACCTGTATGGACATGGCAGTAGCTAAAAAGGAAGGTGCTCAGTTTAGTGCTTAAAGATGGGATGTACAGTAGTCCAAAATATTCACTGGACTTCTTGCAAAGTGTCACATCCTTAGGTTATTGCAGGGGCACTATACCAGGTCTCAGTATAAATCAGAAGGTTGGAATAGTCTTCCCAAGGCTGTCTCCAATGCAACTGGCATTCCACACACTCGAGAGCAATGCAGGCATCACTACAATGACCTGAAAAGGTGTGAGCAGACACAGCTCAACCAGTGGATGTATAAGCTTAGGACTGCTGACATCCCACAACTGAGTAAGTATGCAGATAAAGATACCTGAAATTATATAGAAAGCTGGATATAGCCAAGACTGGTATGCAATATGATCTTCTCTTTTTCTCTCCATTTGATTTTATAGCCACCCAGGAGATTACAGTGAACATTTGGCAAGACCAAAAGAAGCAAGGAGTATGTATGCAGCACAAAATAAGTATTATTTTATCAAAAGCATTGCTCTTCTATACATTAGTAGCAAATTAAGTATACATATTTTAACTATAAAATCAAGCATGCATGCTTCATTCTGTAGTTTAAGGCAGTTGTAGTAATAATTGTAATAGTCTATTCAGATGTTGTGGGTTCAAATCCCACAGGTAACAAATACATTGTAAAATTATTTAAAAAATATTACATAATAATTTCAAAAATGGCATAAATGCCATGCTTTTAACTTAATCTTATGATTTGAAAAGGCATACATTCAATATATACTTGGAACAATTATGTCAGTTTGTAGTTGTTACAAATATAATTGATGTAAAAGTAAAATTATATTTATATCATGCTAATTTATTGTATGTGACATATGATGGATCTATTTATCTTTTACTATTTTTATCTCTTACCGCACCCCTTATCTCTCTTTTTTATTTTTATGTGTGGTAACAACATTCTGATGTCATCAATTTCTGACAACTGACAAAATGATTTCCAGCACAGGGAGGTACACCAAATAGTGTGGCTCAGCCTGCCAGCCCTCCAATGGCTACTGCACAGACACCCAGCACATCTGTGACCAAACTCTGCAGCCACTGCACTACCTGGTCCTTCAACATCAGGTAACATTACCCCAGCAGCTGATGCAGTGGTACCCCCTGGAAGTACTGGTGGAGGTGGAGATTTTGTCACGTGCCAGGGGATGCCAGGCATGGTGTCTGAGGTCATGGAAAATACCACTGGTGCATGCCTCAGGTAGATGGAGAAGATGCTTGTAGAAATCTGGGAAGAAGAAAATGTCAAGCACTCCAGTGGCAAGCTCAGGAAGAGTGGAAGTGATGACAGTTTTGAGGGTGAGGACTAGATTCTCACTGTCCCCCCATGCTTGACACGCATGAGCATCTAATGTCACCTCCATATCCCCAATCAAGGTGTACCCCAACTTTTTGTGTCCCTCATCATCCCTGTCTCTGCCTTGTTTGTACTGTTTGTCTGCAATCCCATCCTCACCTACCCTACTTACCTGACCCTAACATACCTATGTTCCTTACTCAACATTCCTCTCTTACTGGAATAAAATCAAAAAATGGGCACCTGTACCACAAAAATAATATCATCACATACATAGTTCTCCACTTCACACATGTGTCTTCTCGAGACACTTGATTCGGTCCAACTGGCTATACAACATGATTGTATTGTCATCCAACTCTGTTTCAGTAATGATCCAAATTCATCCAGTATTCTATCCATGTTCATTTTACATGGTTGAAGAAGTGCATAGCTATGGTTCTTTCTTAATTCTGTCTTGCACATTCCTATATTGCTTCCCCTTTGTTCTTCCCCCTACTTGCCCCCCATTTCACCACTTTCTTATTTATCCCATTTTCACATCTTTAATCTGGTCAAAATTTAGAATCACACACCACACACATAAATAATAAATCCTTAATGACGCCCTTCGCTTTTTGTCCTCTACATTTGTGAGGAGTTTAGCATCACGTACCAATGTCAAGCAAAGGTGAATGGCTCTTCACGTACTATGGAATGGTCCAAAACTTGCTGAGCTAAGGAAATGCACAGTTAAAGCAGAATAAAAGCAAGCATTTTAAATATTTCCTATAATATTTATTTAGACTGATGAATGTATAAATATGCAAATCCATATGTGCACTGTTGACATAAATCAATTGAGTAGTGTTCATTTTTATGTAGTACTTCACTGTAGTCATTCCCTCTCACATATGCAAAAAATTATCACATGTAGTTATTTAGTTACATCCTGAGTACATATGTTAAAAAATTAGAACCATGTATCATCTGTGCTCAAAATAAGAGCTCACAGTTGTAATACCTGCTGTCACAGGGACAGCTAGACAGCAGGTGCTTTTATTACACTCAGTGCTGTCCAAAGTGCTGACTGCCATGCCTCTCAACTTAGCGTGTTTGCACGGAGAAAGGTGCACCAATAGAACTATTAGTATTTTCTAAATAAAACAGAACCAGATATTTTTGGCACTTAATTTCATGCAAAATGGAGAAAGCAGTATTAACAGTCCTTTATGTCATAAAATTTGTAATACAACATTTGCAATATAAACTACATTATGAACACCATACTGCCTGTCAGCTATTTCTACCCTAGCCCGTATGCATAAGTACTTTTCAAATTTAAGTAGTAGTCATTAAATGTAAATCCTGCATGCACAAACACATTGCCATCAATTGCGCAAACCAGTTGCTTGTCGGTGTGCTATGGAAATAGCTGACCGGCAAGAATTAGTATGTTTACTGCCCTGTTACTCTTCATCCCATTATAATCCATGTAAAAACACAAGCACAGGGAAGACACTTGTTACTGATTGAACAGATATTTACTCAGACTGGGTCTATATTAGAACACCGAACATTTGAAATGTTGAGTGTTCTAATATCGACCTGTTTTCAGCGAACGCTGAAAATATCGAAGAAACAGGAAACCAAATTCTTTCCTAGGGAAAGAATTTGGTTGTCTGTTTCTGTTGCTTCAGTATTTACAGCCCTCTGGTGGAAAATTACGGGTCAGGTAAGTGTGCGATTGTGTGGACGTGTGGGTTAGGGTGGGTTAGGTGGGTTAGGGTTAGGGCGCAGGTCAGGTAAGTGTGTGATTGTGTGACGTGTGGGTTAGGGCGAGTTAGGTGAGTTAGGGTTAGGGTCCGGGTGAGGTGACTGTGCGATAGTGACGGACCTTAGAGTTAGGGTTTGGGTTAAGGTAAGTGGATAGTTAGTGGTGTATGTATAGTTTAGTGTAGGGTTAGGTGTAAGAGTTAAGGTGTATGTGTGTGGATTGCTGTTTGTTTGGTGTGCTTGTGTTGTGTGTATGTGTTTTGGAACATGCTGTTCCGAATGTTCGATGTTTTTTTTTTTCGATTGCTAGGGTTCGATATTAGAACACTCGACATTTTGAATGTTCCGTGTTCTAATATAGACCCACTCAGACTTTTGTGTGTCTTGCACCAATGCACTTGAGAATGGGTATGTTAGTAGTAGTCCCCAAATGTCAACTACACTATAAAAGTAAATAGCACACCTGCATTGTTACATCATCTAAACCTTTATACTGACAATACACATTAAAATTATTTTATACATGTATTAATGTGGACATCAGTTCTTCACAAATATGAACACACTTACATACAAAGCTACATCCACGCAGTTCACAAAATGTGTCTGTGTGACAATAACTGTGTAATGTAAGCAATATACTGAGAAACAGCTGCATATGTCTCAGTTCTACTACATGCATTTCTAACAGCTTTTTGCTGTTTGAGAAGGTGTCTTTTAAAGCATATCTGCACATTGAAACCACAACAGGAAATACAAAGTCCACACTTTGCACATAACTCTTACAACAGGATATGTTACCCACATAATATAATGATGATGGCATCATCTAAGAAGACCAGTATGGCAAGCCAAAAGCATACTTCAGGGATGGTGCAATTATTGTGGATGAAAACAAAATAAGTATATGTGGGTTAAATTACCACATTAAGTGTTTGTCTCTATGTAGTTTAAGTGTGTGTGCATAGTCAGAGAAGACATCAGTCTGTATCCTACTATCATCAGTCCAGTCCCATATCTTGATAGTTGTACATGATTACCCAGTTATTTCATACAGGCCTCCCAACATCTTCTCACAAATGTCCAATGATGATGTCATCCACTATAAATTGCCTAGCAGCAGTGCAAAAGTTGTGTGCCATGGAATTTGTATTAAATGCTGAGATCTCTAGCTAGTGTAACTAATTAGGTAGGGATTCTACTCTCACTACAGCCAACTGGTGTGTGTGTGTGTGTGTGTGTGTGTGTGTGTGTGTGTGTGTGTGTGTGTGTGTGTGTGTGTGTGTGTGTGTGTGTGTGTGTGTGTGTCTAGTCAGAAGAGCATAAGTCTGTATCCTACTGTCAGCAATCCAGTCCCATGGAATACAAATATTTTGACAGTCGTACATGCCTACACATTCATTTCATATAGGACTCCCAACATGTTCTCTCAAACATCCATTTGTGATGTCATCCACTATAAACTGTGCAGCAGCAGTATAAAAGTCAGTCTTGTCCTGTGGCACTAAGTACTGCGTTTTGTAGATAGTTAGGTAGGGGTTCTATTCTCACTGCGGTCAACTGGTATGTGTGTGTTTATTCAAAATCAGTGTACTGACAATTTGAGAATAGCATGTGAGTCCACAGCTATATCAGACAGTCCTCTGAACATCTACTTGTAACATAAGAAGGTGCACAAAGATGTACAAGATCCCCCCCTTGAGGCCCATTGTAGCTGCTAGTCAGTCTGTCACTGCACCCATTCCTAAATATTTAGATCACAGCTTAAAGAACCTGTCTGTGGGTGCATGTAATGTGTTGAAGGACTCATGGGATTTTTTTAAAAAGTGTAAAGGACAAACAGATAACCAAAGAAGTCATTTTTATTACTATTGATGTGGTGGACCTTTTCACTTCTATTCCCCATAGAGCTGGCTTAGAATTTTTTTGAAGAGATTCTAAGGAACGGAAATAATTTTATTGAAAAAGAGATTTATGTTTTAGTGTCTTAATGGAATTGGTATTAAACAACAATTTTCTCTATTTTGAAGGGGAATTTATTCGGCAGCTAAAGGGATTTGCCATGGGGGCCATGTGTGCCCCCACTTATGCAAACCTAGTGATGGCTTGGTGGGAGCAAAACTATGTGTTTAATTCAGTATTTAAGGATTGTTGGGCACTATACAAACATTTCCTTGATGATATCCGTATATTTTGGACAGAGAGTGAGGAGAAATTTATGGACTTCTTTGAATACATTTCCCCAACAGCACTGATTTTTTTAGATTCCCATACAAGATAGGTTATGGCAGTATTGACTTTTTGGGCATCCATATTAGGAAGAGTAGTAATGGATTTGAATCAAAAGTACACAGGAAGGAGACATATTGTAATTCATTTTTGCACTTTTCTAGTTCCCACCCATACTTCCAAAAGACAGGAATAGTGAAAGGTCAATATGTACGTGGTAGTCGAATAACCTCTGATGACAATGATTTTTGGATGAGTGTGACCTACTAAAATGTATGTTTTTTGAAAGAGGATACCCAGTGACCTTGGTTAAGGAAATCCAGGAAGAAGTATTGCAGCATAGGAAGGACAGGTTTACACCAATTTTACATTCTGGTGATAGAGGTATAAAAGAAAGGGTAACGAGCAATGGGGACAGGGACTCCTATGAGAATGCCTTTATTGTGGATTTTAGTGGTAATGTGCAGGTCATTAGAAACATTGTCCAGAGGGAATGGAACAGATTTTCCAAGCTCTCTGATTTGAATTTAAAATTTGATGTTCCACTAAAATTCATTTTCAGAAACGGTAGACGTATTAAGGACCTTATGGAAAACAAACTTGGGGGAAACTTAATTAGAAAAGTGGGTACCTTTAAGTGTGGAGCATGCCAACAATGCCCTTTTATAGCTGATACTTCTGAAATTACTGTTAGTAACAGGAATAAACACATTACCTCCAAATTCTGTTTTAATTGCGAAAGTAAGGGACTTGTTTACATTGCAACCTGTAAGAAATGTCAAGCATTTTACATAGGTAAGATGGAAAGGTTTTTAAAGAAAAGAATATACGAACACCTTTACGACATTAGGAGGGGTAACAACAGAAACGCATTATATAAACACACTTTGAGCTGTGAAGGTGCTTCTTACACTTTTTTTGTATTCAATGAAGTGGTAATAGATGGTAGGGGTGGTTCTTGGGAGACCATGTTGGAATATAGAGAGGTTTACTGGCAACTGGTATTAGAAGCCAATAGGTGGCCGGGTTTGAACGACATGGTCTTCCTAGCCCCAGTTTTAAAATTAAGAGCAGCGAAGTTATGAATTTCACACACGTGGTTTGAAATATTGTTCAAGACTGATTTTACTTGAGTTTTTTACATTCATTTATTCGTTTCTAACATGCATTCATTTTTTTATATCCATCTGTTTATTTACTACAGGTTTTGAAAGTGAGTTTTTAGATATTTAAAAGTGTTTTAAACAGGGCAAAGTTGTATTTATAATGCTTGTATTTACTATGCTTGTTTTTAAGGTATGTTTAGGAAAGGGTTAAAATTGAATCCAATGTCACATGATTTTAAGTTTTGGCAGTGTGCAAAGGTATAAATGGGGAGGGGTTTGGATTGTCAGCATTTTTCTGATGAAGTTGGAGACAAAAACGAACTGGTAGTAGTTTCATCATTATCATTGTGTGCTGTGTGGTGCTTTGCTTGCTGTGGAACACATTAAATGTTTTAAGGTGGTTACAGCTTGCTGGTGCTGTGGTAGCATTGTCGCCTCACAGTAAGATGTTGTCCTGTTCGATTCTCAGCTAGATCATCTTCTGTGTGGAGATATGCGTGAAGATTGTGCATCAGGGCTGGCAACTTGGCACGTAAAAATCTACTGCCAATCATTAGCAGACCGGAGTTCCACTGTGGTGACCCCTAACTGGGAAAAAGCCAAAAGACACAACATTGGTTTTATTTTGGGCACCTCATCCTCCTGGATTTGGTTTTGTTTCTTGTAACATACACTGATGATGTCATCCTGTATAAAGTGCACTCTGACATTATTCAAGTCAAACATGTGTTGTGGCAATAACCTTAAGTACTGTGTTCTCCAACTTCTGTAACTAGATGTTTAGGTGTTCTAATCTGACATCAGACAACTTGAGTGAGTATCCATTAAATGTTTTTGAGACAATTTTACACCAAAGATTTGACTCCACATCCATGTCAGACACTCATCCCAACATGTTCTTCTCAGCATACAGTAATGCTGTCATAGTCCATAAAGTGCATTGTGACAGTGTTAAAGTCAGTTATATATGGTGGTGCTACAGCTACAGTGTATGGAATTCAACTTCTATACCTACACTGGTGTAATGTTCAAATCAGAATCAGTTTACTGCTGCGTGTGTCATTGGTGATACATTAATTGTATGATCTTTTGAATTGTTTTTCATTTCAACACCACTTAGGAGATCCTTTAACATAGCTCCATACATTCAACATCCCCTTTTTCCCTGTGGCCACATGACATCCTTCCTGCAGAGGAGTGGAGGATGTCATGCCAAAGATGCATACACACATCATGAAGCAGAGTCCTTCCATGAGCATCAGCAAGCCATCTCCAGACCACTGGATGTGCGATTGCTAATTCTGTTATGGGGTGGTGCATGTCACATATGGAGAGAGACACTATGTAATGCAATCAAAAACATAAACACATACTATACATATATAGCCTTACTCTCTTCCATTATATATATAGTGAGTTTGTTTTAAATGTTATAATAATGTCTAGGGTTTTATATGATGTTGGCTATTGGCTTAGTAATAACACATGACCCCATGAACAGTTCACATGTCAGTGTTACTGTCATTGACATGCGCTATGTTGAGGTGTGCATGTACAATAAGCCTACAAGAGTGTATTACAATATGTGATGTGAGCTAATGTATTGATGACTGCTTCTGCCATTTAATTACATGTTCCTTCTATAACAGCTGTAGTAATATGCCTCCTGAGAACTGTTGACATGGGATGATACTATGTATATTGTTGGCTTATTAAGGCATGTGTTTTGTAGTGGAGCAGTTGACATTCTAAGCAGCTCTCATTCAACCATCACACTGAAACCTGCAGTATGGCACAGGTTTGCATGGGTATACCTACCGTCATTAAATGATCTGTGACATACATCAATGCAATGTCATACTGATTACATGGGCACATAAGTCTTGTTTCATCCACATGTTGTAATGCTGTGATATACACAGAAATATCACAGGTTGTGATTCAATTACAACCTTGTGGAATTCATTACATGCACAAGGATTACTGAGTTGGTCAGTAGCACCTTTGTGTGACTGTCAGCATCTGTGTCAGTAAATGTTCTGCATGAGCCACAACCAATTAATTTGTAATGTGTTCTTATACGGCATCAGGCCACTCAAACACAGCTTTCCCATGAAACACATATAGGCATAGTTTGTGCAATTCATGTAATTGTGTGACATTGGTAGAGTTGTATGACTGTGTGAACAGTACCACAGTGTGGCATGTGATGCATAACCAAGGTTGTATCTGGAGGTGGTGTCACAAATCATTTATTTAAATAGGTATAAAATGTTAAGGGAAATACACAACTAAGTACAAAGTTGTTTGTGGATGTCACCAGCCATACTTGCCTGGAGACAATAGACAATCTGCTAGCTGACAGTTTGTCTCACGCTTCACCTCCCTGTCACCACTGGCCATCAGCCAAAGTATACATTACTGAGTTTATCTTCTCAGGAGAGCTGCTCTTCTATGTGCTCTCTAAGGCTAAAAACACAGAATCAATGGGCCCTGACAACATCCCAGGGTACCTAGTTACCTATAGCATGGCTTAAAACCTGACCTAGCAGACACTGTTGGATCCCTACTTACATACAACATCCAGACAGCCTATGTTCTTGCAGATGGGTGTACAGCAACAGTCATCTGTCTGAACAGCGGGGGGGAGGATCATCACCTGATGCAGGGACTTGTAGACCCATACTCCTGACTCTCCTCATCTGTGAGGCAGACCAACGAGTCATCATGGACTTTATCAAAAAGGACACAGGTAATCACCTGGTGGTGTACCAAACCCATGTTTGATGTCTTTAGGTTACATCATGTCTGTTAAACCTGTTTGACATCTTCAAAACATTCACCAATGGCATGAATGAAGAAAAGACTATCATCCCACATAACGTGACCTGGCCAAGGCATTTGACACAAATACACAATTAGGTTACAGAGACACTATCTCAAGTGGGCATTAACACCAATGTGACCAAGTGGGTAGACAAATGGATAACATACAGGACACATAATCTCAGAGTGTGTGAAGTCACCTCTAGCTACAGTCCAGTCACCAGGTCTGTACCTCAGGATTCTGTACTAGGCCCTTTCCTGTTTAGTATTTAAGTCTCATATGTCGAGACAAACTTACACATCCTTTGTCTAACCAGCTTTGTGGATGACTGCAAACTGTAGACAATCATTGAATCCAAGAATGGTATTGGTATAATTCAGAAAGTATTAACACACACAAAGGATTGTTGCAGGAGCCATGGGAACTCAGTAGATGAACAAAAATCATGATTAGTTCCTTTATGAAAGCAAATACACAAGCTAATTACAATATAGACAGCACACCCCTTTGAGCATACCAAGTGTTACCTGACCTGGGTACTCAGGTAAATAGTAAGTGGGACTTCCATCAGTATGTGACCATGGTGGTAACAAAAACCTTGTATGCACACTCCTGAGTATGGGCAGGTCATCTAAATCAAAGGACATTATAGTCCCATTGTTCTCAGCCCTCATCACACCAATAATTGAGTACAATGCACCCGCCTGCATGTACCTCCACATACATCTTCCAGGGATGATTTACTCAAGTGTATCACTTTTACCACAGTGAACTCCCACACATCTTTTTATTCATACTAAAGTATTCTTTGTGATGCATAACCATTAGGAGTTGAGCGTGCAGACTTCCCTTCAAGGTGTTCTACAAGATGTGTGGGTGATACGTGTTCTTGTAATGCACACAGTAAATACACAGCTCATTGATAACATTGATGGTTTGGGTTACATTCTTATATATGTGGATTGTGGCATGTATATGTCATGCAAACCTGTTAACTAGCCAGGATTGCTCATAATGTAAACTACAGGTGTAACACTGTCCCCCTTAATACCTCCCAAAAGTGGTAATTTTTGAGGAAGGTGTGCTTGATTACCCTTATAGATTACTGAATAATCATTATAGTCATACATCTGTTCATGCAAAACATGCACAATAAGTCACAAGCACATATTTTATGTCAATGACACAGATTAATGGTGGTATTATTATGATATTGTCCATGATTGTAAGTGCTTCTGTCCACTGTTGTCCATGAGTTAGTTGCTATGTGCCTGACATTACATTCATGTTCCAGCAACTCATTTTGCACATCTTCAGAATATGTACATACCCCCTATTGTATATACTATCATTGATAAATGTTCTCTCCATTCATCATGTCAGGGTGCTTATATCACAAATAAGCATCTCCACCGATATGTGATCTTGTGTGTCAGTCACATGATATATAATAACTGTGTAATGATATGACTCTACCCACACAGGAGGTGTAAACAGCAGTACTGTATTACGTACATATGTGATTAATATTCATGATATAACTGTCTTGTTTTTGTGGTGTGCGTACACTGACATGCCCTTATCTGGTGTACATCACCATGTTTCACTTTTTCTGTTCCCCTTTCTTCACTCTTGCCATTCATGTCTCTGGCCCTTTTCAATACACACACTTCCCCAGAGTAATGTATTTATAATGCAGTCTTTGTACCCTTGATGATCATCACCAAACCTTTATTTCAGTATGGCAGGAACATGTTTATACTGTACTCTGCACTGACTACACTTTCCTACGATGTGTTAGAACTGTATTCATTGTCTTAAATTAAACCCTGGTAGTCATTGCGGCTGTCCACTCAATCATACAGAACTAGTTTGCCCATAGTAAACATGTCTGCATGTCTGAAGGTGTACACGCTGCTTTACACAGTTTCCTGTCTGGTAACACTGTTGCTGGCCACGAAGCTGTGCTTGTGTTCATGTAAGCATGATACATGGCATGCATATGTAATTAGCACTGCTGCTCATCATGCTAACATGTGAACTCCCTGTAGGCTTCATGCTAAGCCGGCACAGAGTTTACTGAATCCCAGGTATCTGTTAAATTATAGTAATTATTCCTGTATCACTTAAAGGACATCTGCGCTCTAAACACAACTTTTCCATGTCCCAGATTGCATTTTTCTCCTGCAAAATAGTGCTTCACTGCCACATGCAATGAAGTATGAATTAGCTGATACTCAACGTATTTGGCTTTTCATTTCTATTCAACTATCTTAATGCTTTCTGTATTAGGTTTACAAGAATTCTCAAAGTACTTTGTTTAGGAATTTACCTTCCTGATGTTTTCATTATATGTGTCAGTGCGATTAAACCTCCTGGCCCAAAAAAGTTCTTTATAACAATGAGCTTGTAGCTCTACAATCTTTTCATGAGTCTATTGAATCATTGGAGTTGTGCAAACTTACTGTGAGGACAGATTCCAGTTATCGCAAAAAGTTAAGGAGCTGAGACAGATGACATGAACTGCTGTGCCTATGGATAACAGCAGGAATGAAGCTACGGAAAATGTCCTTAGCTCTTGGCAAAAGATGGAATATTGTAAGCACTGTTCACATCTGAAGAAAGGGGTCTTTGCAGTGTACTGCATCTGTCAAAGAAGAGTTACACTGCTCAACAGCTAACTGGTCAGCTGTCTCCCTGACTCCAATAGCATGAAGTTACCTTTCCCTGACTATGTTTTCAGTTGCTTGACTTGACTGCAAGATACAAATTCATGCAATTACTGTATTTTGCCTTGCAGGGTATTTCTGTTTTTGACATAATTGTGCAACCATGATGTTAATATATTTAAGAAAAGGGGCAGTGGGGCAAAGATCCCCACACTGGGGTGCAGGAGGGGTTGCTCCTTAAAAAAGATGCTAGTTATCTGTTGTGTACCATATATTGCATGAGGATATTCTTGATCATTTTGTATTGATGAGACAGCATTCAGTGAGTTTGGAGATGACTTCACTTGTACACCAGTAAAACAAGGCATACAAAAAATGATTAGAGTCAACGGAAGATACTGACACTATGACCATAGATTCTGAAACTAAGCAGTAGCTCTGAGTACTACAATTGTAAATGAATGGAAACGAAAATTATATCCTACTGCAGATGGTGGGGCATTTTAGTTTTATTCATGCAAACAAAAATGTCATTATTAGGAAAGAGAGTGCTTAGCTAAAATAACTATTTTGGAGGAAAAATGCAGTCATAGGATCATAGGAAGATGCTAAGCTAATGGCCCTAGTGCCTTTATAAGCCTAGCCAAGTTCTTCTCTTATTTCCATGATCAGCACCAATTGCCCCTGTCCAATAGGGACATACGTGGAACCCCTGGGATGAATTTACAGTTACCCATTCAATCGTCCAGATTATGTTTGAAGAGGGCCAATGAGGTGCTCTGTTTGACATGAAGTAGGAGTCTGTTCCAAAGGTGTGATAACCTCTGAGAGACAAATCTATCCATCCAGCAGATTCTATTAATTTCAGAAACCAGGTTAAGATCTTTAGAGTGAGTAACCTGTGTACCATTTGACTTGCAGATATGCCGCATATCCAATAAAGCAGGGTCAGACATTGCCTTATATGCAAGATAAAGATTCTCTCTGAATAGTCTGTATGAAACAGAATAAAATGACAGTGATTTCAGATGACCAAATAGGACAGATGGTAAATACTTCAAATTTTCCTTCTGAGGAACCTTTGTAGTCTTTCCAGTTGCTGCAGATGCTTGGAAAGATAGATACCAAAAGGGGCATTGTGCTCAGTTATTGGCCTGATGAGGGGAGAGACTCTGTACATCCACCTCCCACAATTATATTCAAGGTATTTACAGTTAGCAAAAATAAGAAAAAAACGTACAAACTGCTTTTTGTGCTGCAGATGGGCTTGTATTATGTAAAGCATCAAGACTTGGTGACAATATGTTTCCTTGTTTTCTGGCTGTGGTGACCCTTTAATATTTGTGGGATTTGGAGTTGTAGTAAAGGGAATATTACAAACATTACATGAACTAAATGATCAATGGCTTCTCAAAAGTATTTAGTACTGTGTAACATAGTAAGGACTGCAGAGAAGACATGGAAAAACACATTTTTTTTGGTTCTGAGGATTGACTTGCACTGATAATGGACAGCTGTATGCTATGAGGAAGTAAGAAGAAGAAACGTATATCGTGAGACAACAAGCAACATAAAAGCTATTATGTAAAAATTAATTCTGATGGATAATAAGTTGACCAGATTTAGGAATATGAGTTTTAGTTATGCTTTTTGTTTCCCTATGTGTTTTCTGCTTAATGCTATGCATATAGCATATGTGAAAAAATACAGGCTTTCATTCAACAGAATGGATGCAAACTGCTATGTTAAGCACTAGAGACAAAGGAAACCTCCCTCTTTTTATCCTAACATATTCCTGCAGTCTGTCATGAATGGAAGTCATCATGTAACACTGACAAATTTAGTAATGTAGCCAAAGTAGTATTCTTTCATATTAGGATAGTAAAATTATTGATTTATAAATTATAATATTAACAGGCACAACATTTTCTTTGCACTTTTAAAGACTTTTACAATAAACTGTTGCTGAAGTTTGCTAAACAACAGTCAAAGAGATGAGCTGAAAATAGAAAAACAAGAATTTGTCTTTGTTGTAAATTAGCTGGTATAAGAGCTGAACAGCAGCAATAATAGTTAAAAAGAAAAAAAGTAGAAGGCAAATTGCAGGAAGAAATTAAAGACATTAATTATTAGGTACATTCAAAATATTTTTATGTAATAATTGGACAATTTGTCAGCACATAATGCCTGCTAACAGTAAATCTAGCAGAGAGTAGTTCTCTAAATACAACCCTCAAATCCAAAGCCATGGAATAGAGGAATAAAGCTCCAGCTATGGCCCAGGCAACCTAAGGTCAATTGGCAACTCGGCTGTCTGAAGCATGGGAAGGAAGGGTGTGTGCCCACCCTGGGAGGAAAACATTTGTCCAGGTATTCCCTGTGGTGGGCACTGTCCATAAGATAGAAGTAGTCCTCAGATATAACAGGTAAATTCAGGGGAGGGGTGGAAATGAAAGACTAGATCATAAAGGATGCCCTTAGGTTCTACACCAGCCCCAGCCTTACAGTGGAGGTAGCCTGGGAGCTGTTAGAAAGTTTGTTAGATCCGGTGATGGATAGGAGTGATGAAGAATGAAGCAGGGAGAAAAGAACAGACAAACCTGCACAAATGCAAAATGCATTTTTTGGAATATAAAAACAAATTTGAGACTGGATATTCTGGAGCATGCTTAAAAGACAGTTGATATTGCCAAAGAGTTTGGAATCAGCAAAACAAATTCCACTCCCTCAAAAATAAATAAATAAACTGAGATTTATGGTTTGCAATATAAACAGACTCAGGAATAAAGCAGCCAGTTTGAAAATAGGAAAACAATGAGACTCCACAGTGATGAAATTGTTGATTAGATCTTGTATACTTTCTTTCTGCATAGTTAATAAAGAAGGCTTCTATTACCATCCCGAAGCAAACTATATTAGTTTCCTCTTGGGTTAGATGCTATTGGTACTAGTGAAGGTTGACTGAATCCCTGCAGAGGGTTGGGATATTAGTCAGTTTACTATGGCATGGGAGTTAATGCCATGTGACGACATGCAGTCACAGAGCTGCTTAAACTTACAGTGTAGGACCAGAAGTAAATGAGCCACATCAACTGTTGTAGGCTTTAATGCTCCTAGCCCACAGTCCATATAAGTACTCTGTTCTCTTACCTGGAATGTATAAACTGCCAAGATGCTTTAAGCACATTAATATGCCTGAATTACACTTTGCAAAGTACTCAAAAGTGATTAGATATTTAGTGACATCTTTAATTTTTTTGTGTTTTTTATTGTAGCAATTAAAAGACATCCAAAAGCCCTGGGATTGCCTTCTGAATCTCTCCTGTTAATATAAAATGGAGGAGTCGACCTTAATAGTGACAACTTATAGAGTGCTGACAGTGTATTCCTGTTTGAATGGCTCCCTGCCAAAATGTATTCCTGTTTGAATGGCTCCCTGCCAACATGACTACATTCAGTCATTGGTTTAGGGAACTGTAGCAACAGTGAAATAGCTGTACTAAACTAAGCTATTGGTACACTCTTACAAAATGCACAGGCCAACAGTAGCAAATCTCCCTGACAGTAAGTGCACTGCTCATGACTGCTGAGACATGTTGGAGAAGCAGTGACATGCTAAATCATTGTGAAATTTTGGAAGTCAGGGCTTCTAACTTGAGGAGGGGCGGCACAGCCATTACCAAGTGACCACAGCATTTCAGAGATGGATGCTGACCAGATTTATGAGTTCCTTTTCATTGTGGAAACAGGTAGTCCATGTAACCTGTTCAGATGAAGCTGCTGACTGAACTAATGTAAATGCGCGAGTAAAACAGTGAAGAGTTTCACTGACGAAGACACTTTTTCAGTGCTTATAAATGCTGCTTCATGAATGAAAGGCAAAGAAGATCATGAGAATGATTTTTTTTGGTTTATCACTGCTGCTGATTTCAGGCTTCTCCTTTGATAGCTCTCTGTTGTCACATCTGCTGCACGCCCCATCCATGGTAGCTCCCTGATGTGACCTGCACTTGGATGGTCTTTCTTCCAAGAGAGAACCTGCACGTGGGGACCTCCAGCTTCAGGTCATATACAGCCTGCATTTGTCCTTTGGATAAGATATTCAACTATGTTCCTATATGCTTGAGTTGGTGAATACCACAGGTGGATGTAAAAGATCCCAAGGCACCTATCAGAAAGAGTTGGGGAAGTTCCTAGATGTTCAGGCCACATTTCCCCTACTAGTAGAAATACAAAAAAGATATTAACAAATAAATAAATAAATAAACAGCCTTTAGAAGAATGACCAACTAAACATTGCAGAGATGGGTGGTCCAAGCAAGGAACTGTCATGCTGCAAGCACAGAGAGGTTTTTTAGCCCTACCTCTCTCATAGTTATGGAAACCTTACATGGTGGAAGACCATGAGAATAATGATGGACCCCCCCCCCCCATTTCTCCCACTGATACTGAGGCCATTGTCATGTTTGGTGAACATGTCACTTGATTGGAAGTATAGAGAGAGACACTAATGCTGTAAGTCTAGTACTACCACTAAGCAACATAATGTTATGCTAATAAGAAACTGTTTTACATTTATAATTATGCTTCTGCAACTGGAAAATGTGATCTTCACATTTCATGAATATGTTAATGTTTGTGTATGACATTTTGTTTGTAACAGGTACACCTTATATTTTTCTTATTTTGTAGTGAAGTGATACAGAAACCATCAGTGACCTACATAAGGTAGGTAGGTAGGTAATAGGCAATTGGCCCTAGGGTCTATATAAGCCTAGTCAAAAAAGTACCCTGGCTTTCGCCACCCAAGAAAATTATTTTCCTGTGCTTCCTGTCGAGCAGAGCCACAGAGGAGATCCCCAGGGTGAATTTCCTATTTCCCATCCAGTCATCAAGATTTTTCTTGAAGAGTGCTAATGAGGAGCTTTGTTTGATATACATGGGTAGTTTGTTCCAGAGTATGGAAAGTCTCTAGGACAGGAATCTATCCCTCCAGCATGTTCTGTTTATTGTAGTGACAAGGTTTAGGTCCCTAGAGCATGTAGCTTGGAGGGATTGGGATTTCTTTAAGTGGGAGCATGTCCAACAGCTCTGGGTTTGACATAACTTTGTATGTTAGGCAGAGATCACCTCTGAGTAGGCGATATGCGACAGAGTAAAGCTGGAGTTTTTTGAGACAGTCTGCATAGGGCATCTGTTTGAGGCCAGTAATCCTCTTTGTGAGGTATTTATGTGGCCTTTCCAGTTGTTGTAGATGCCTTGTGAGGTACATACCAAAAGTGGCATTGTACTCTATAATGGATCTAATGAGTGATGAGTAGAGGGGAACAATGACTTCTTTTTTCTGGATGAGAAACTTTTGTGATGAGGTGTGCCACGTAGAAGGATTTCCTGACTACTGTGGCAATGTGATTATCAAAGGAGAGACTACTGTCCACCTGTATCCCAAGGTCTTTTATCACACTTTCGGTGTTAAGTAGACTACCACCTATGTGGTAGCTCATAGGTACAGAGTTTTTACCAAAGAGGACGACAATGTACTTTTTGGTATTGAGCTTGAGGCTGTGGCTTTGACACCAGGCATCTGTCTCCATGAGGCCCTTTTGTAGGATGTCCACACCGTTAGGAGTTTCTATTATGGCTCCTAATCTGCAGTCATCTGCGAACTTCATTAGCCAAATACCTTCTGTGTTAGCCTGTACTTCAGAAAAGTAGATACTAAACAGGAGAGGTCCCAGGACTGAACCCTGCGGTACTTCACTTGTCACTGGTCTGAAGTCAGATTTGGAGTCTGCTACTTTCACAGTTTGGGTTCTGTCAGTGAGCCAGTTGGCGACCCATCTTGTGACATAGGGATTTATACCTAGTTTAGTGAGTTTATCTGTAATTCCAGAGTGGGAGATGGTGTCAAAAGCCTTGGAAAGATCTAGATAGGCTGTGTGAACCACTTTACCCTTGTCTATGGCTTTGGTGACTTCTTCAAAGAAGTCGATCAGGTTTAAGAGACATGATCTGCCTTTTACAAACTTAAACTGGGTGGGGTACAGAGTTTGGAGATTACCAATCTCTTTGTCTATAAGATCCATAATGATACGTTCGATGGCCTTGCAGACCAGGCTTGTTAGGCTAATGGGGTGGTAGTTCCCGGGGTCTGTGGTGGCTTCCCCTTTGTGGAGTGGGATAACCATCGCTGTGTGCCATTCAGTGGGCACAAAGCCTGAGTTGAGGCTATGATTGAACATGGTGCTTAGGTGGGGTGCCAGTTCATTCTGCAGTTCATATAGAATGCAGCCTGGGATGTTGTCAGGTCCCATTGATGCTGTGTTCTTGGCTTTGGAGAGTGTGTTTTTTACCTGTGCAGCTGTGATTACAGGAACTTTGCACTCTTCCGGTATAGACATGGGCCCTTTAGGGGGTGAGAGGGGGGGTAAAGTTAGTACTGAACCTATCTGCCAGGATGTTGACAATATCAGTTGGTTCTGTATATTTAGAGCCATTGTGCTGTAACTCAGAGCAGATCTGAGTGTTGCCATTGAGGTTCTTGACATACCTATAGAATGCTTTGTGGTTGTCTTTAGAATCAGTGATGGTTTTTTCATAACTAGCTTTGGAGGATTTGATGAGGGATCTCAGCTTCTTACTGAGGCTGAACAGGTAGTTCCTCCAATCATGGGATTTTTACTCTTTTTTGCAACAGTTTCTTTCTTCTGTTGTAGAGTTTGTTTATAGCAGGGGACCACCAGATTGGCTTTCTTTTTTTGGAGGACAGTATCTTGGTTCTGTTAGGGATAGCATGATCCATACACTTGTGTAAGTGCTTATAAAGTGCATTTGTGTAGGATTCAGCAGTCATACCTCTATTGTCCATCTGCATGGGTGTCGTGAAGTTTGCCACTTCTGTCTTAAGAAGCGTGAAGTTGGCTTTGGAGAAATTTTTTACGGTGGTTTCCCTAATGGGGAGGTGGGGGCAGAATGTGGATGTCAAGGGTGATTAGCTTGTGGTTGCATCTGACCAATGAGGAACTGACCTCTGGTGTGGAACACTGGTCGCCCATGTTGGTAATGACCAGGTCTAGGATATTGCTGCCCCTGGTGGGGGTGTGGATAAGTTGATCCAAGGCATTGGAATTTATGAATTCCAGAAACCTTGAGCAAAAGTGTTGGTACATAATTATTTTTCCCAGTTAATGGTGGGGTAGTTGAAATCACCCCATTATTAGGGTGTTGGGTTGTACCCTAATATTTTCCAGTGTATCAAGAAATGAGGAGTGGGAATCCTGGGGCATGGTGGGGGATCTGTAATAAGTTACAATTTGGATTGCGGTCTTGCCCAGAGTTAGTTGCACTTGGATAATCTCTGATGCATTATGCTGAGCAACTAGCCTGGAGGTGTGGATATCCTTACTGAATATAGACATGCCTCCGCCTTTAGTGTTTCAGTCCAGGTTAGGTGGCCAAAAGGTGTGGTATGAATTAATTCATACCAAAAGGTGTGGTATGAATTATAGCCTGGTAATGCAGGGGTGCACTCTGGAACCTTGCACCAGGTCTCTGTCACTGCACAGATGTCGATGTTCTCCATTTTAAGGAGTGCCTCGAGTGAATAAATTTTGAGGTTTAGACTTCTAGCATTGAGTAGCATTACCCTCAGATTTTGCTAGGTTGTACCTGTTAAGGTGGTGAATTTGTCATTTGAACCTTGTGTAAAATGGCATTATAGGGATGGCAAGATTCTTAGCCAATATCCGGAATCCCAGGTGCAGGCCATCTCTGGCAAAGCATCGTGGTCTGTCGATCATGTCATCCCAGGAAGACAGATACTTGATCCCCTTAGAATGACACCAGAAGCTTAGCCAATTGTTGAAATCAATCATTTTGTCCTTGTACTGTGGTATCATTCTGGGTGATGGCAGGATGCTACTCAGGGCTAGGATCATACCTGCCTGGGCTACAAGATCGGAGAGCTCCTCCATGTCTCTTTTCATGTAGTCCAAGGAGGTATGTCTCAGGTCATTCACACCAACATGGGCAATGACAGAGTCATATTTGTAATTGTTGTGGAGTGACCTGAGTGCATGCATTATGTGGCAGATCCTGGCACCCGATAGGCAGCTGACAGTAACTTTCTCATTGTTTACCCTGGTAAGTGGAACATCGGTGTGCCTGACTATAGAATCACCTATGACTAGAGTGTTGTGTACATTGTTATGTCTTATGGGCTGTGGTTGAGTGGGCTATGTGTCATTTAGGTTGTGTTGAAGGGGAGGAGGTTGCTTGCATTTCTGCTTTGGAGGTCTCTGTTGCTTGAGCAGATTTTTATTGAACTCCTCCATGAATGTAGGTTTGTGTTTTTTGTTTCTATGGGTGTGTTTTGATGGTGTAGGTTTTGAGGGACTATGTGATAAGTGTGGTATGGTGCAAGTGTTTACCTTCTCCTCTTGACTGTCTAGTCCAGTCTTGGGAGAAGACAGCTTTGCTTCCAGTTTGGCTATATAAGTGCATCTCTCACAAGTTGTAGTGTAGGGTGGTAGGAGGAGAGGGTTGTCTGTGTACATTAGGCAATTTCTGCATTGCACCAAGATGCCCAGATTCATAAGGAAGACAGGAGAAAACACCGGGAGCTGACCCTTAGACATGCCTGGATAGGTGCTTATTTATTAAGTACTAAAAACTGTTTTCTTCTAGACAAGTGAGGAAAGTTGAGTGCTGTAGTAATTTTTAGCTTATTTAGTGCTTACAGCAAGTTCTAAACAAGTGCTGAGCTCAAAGAAACAGATTTTAGTGCTAAAACAAAAAAACTGGCTCGTTCTAAGGGATAATTTGAAGAGTAGACTTTATGGCACCGGGAATAGTTTAACCCTAGCTAAGCGGCAATGCATAAAGTGTATATACATTTTTTAATATAACAGTAGCAAATTAGCAAACTGCTTTAAACAAATTAACCAATTAACCAATAAAAAGCTAAATTACAGCAGTCTTCGATCAGACAAGTTCTAACTGCATACTCCTGCCACTAGGGTGCAGGGGAACCTTCTCCAAAAATAGATGGTCTGGATTAGTGCTTAAGTTGTACAAACAAAGCTAGATTCAGCAGGTCTGAATTTAGTCTATGCTACAGCAAACAAGGCATATCAATTTCAGAAAGAAACAGTTCAAATAAGCAGGCACAATAAGCCTTTAACCAGAAACTCCCAGCTCAGAAGGGCAGAATCTACCCTCTCCTCTCACAACAGTGCACACCACAAACCTTCTTAATGTAAAACAACTGGTCTGAAGCCCAAGTGCTTCAAACAAAGCCTAGCATAACAGTTACAATTTAATCAGGCTACTAACAAGTAGTAATAAATGCAGCAGAATAAATGTAATTAAGTACTTTTAAGAATAAGCAGCAAAAGCAAAATAAAGTAATAAAGTAAAAAGAAACACAAATACAGTAAAAGCAGATTAATAAAGTGCAATGTTTTATATTACAATAGAAAATGAGCAAACTGATTAAAACAAATTACCCAATTAACCAGTAAAAAATCTCAAAACTGAGCTCTGTTCCAGCAGTCTTCAATCAGACAAGTTCTAACTGCACACTCCTGCCACTAGAGTACAGGGGAACCTTCTCCAAAAGAGATGGCCTGGATTAGTGCTCAAGTTATACAAACAAAACTAGATTCAGGATGCCTAAATGTAGTCTATGCTACAGCAACCAAAGCGCACCAATTTCAGAAAGAAACAGTTCAAACAAGCAGGCACAATAAGCCTTTAACCAGAAATTCCCAGCTCAGAAGGGCAGAATCTAGCTTCTCCTCCCACAAGAGTGCAGACCACAAACCTTCCTAATGAAAAATAACTGGCCTGAAGCCCAAGTGTTTTATCCAGAACTAATACACTTTTAGAATAACAGACACTGAGCCTTCAATCAGCAATTCCCAACTTAGAAGGATGGAAGGATGGAAGCTACCTGTCCTGCCACAACAGTGCAGACCACAAACCTTCATAATGTAAAACAACTGGTCTGGAGCCCAAGTGCTTAAACCAAAAGGCTTAGAGTTACAGTTACAATTTAATCAGGCAACTACCAAGCAGTAATAAATGGAGCAGAATAAATCAATTGAGTACTTTTAAGAAGAGGCAAAAGCAAAATAAAGTGCATTTTTTTTTTTTTTTTTTTTTTTAAGTAAAGTGCAACGAGAGAGATAGAAGGAGCAGAAGAAAAAAATCAAGGTTAAGAACCTAAGTGGGTTGGCTTTCTCAAATGTTCTCTCTGTATTAAGTAGAGTGAACACCAGACTATGAGGGGTGTCTCAAATCAAATTTACAGTAGGGGCGGGCAACTGCAAAGCCACCAACTATAACACCAACATAAGAATAGGGTGGGGGGGAGCAGTTTCAGGACAGACGAGAAACAGAAAACAATGCCAGAAAATATATAAAATAATTCGGTCAGGCAAAATTAAGACAATGCAGAACTCTGAAAGGTTAAAATGCCGAGAAATATACTTATCAATCAGCTATATATTTCCAGATCATTTGAGAATCACACTGCAGCCAGAACACCAGGAGTTTCCAATAGTGTATGCAGGAATTTACAAACCGAAACTATTTTTAAATCAGCAAGCCTTGAAGCAATCAGATAACACAAAAGTTGTTAGACCAGTTTTATAAACTTCACCACAGGAATAGGGGCGAAGCAGTTTCAGGACAGATGAGAAACAGAAAACAATGCAGTTTCAGGACGGATGAGAAACAGAAAACAGCGCCAGAAAATATATAAAATAATTCAGTCAGGCAAAATTAAGACAATGCAGAACTCTGAAAGGTTAAAATGCCAAGAAATATTCTTATCAATCAGCGATATATTTCCAGATTGAGAATCACACTGCAGCCAGAACACCGATTTCAGATATGCTAATAGATACATGTAATGTTAAAGGCAGGAGGTACTAACTATACGCAGAAATCCTTTTTTACTGCACTGAATTGTATTATGCTAAGTAACTGCCATGTGCAGTACAAGCAAAATATTATCACTGATGTTTATATGCAATCAGGTTTACTCAAAGCCATGGCTTGTCTTGGGTTGTAATGCACTGCATTTTTTATGTATGACATCAGAATTTTATGGTGAGGTGCATAAAATGCTATGAGATTCTAGTTCTGAGGTATATGAACAGTTTCATGGTCGCCACAGCAGAAAGTATGTTAAGATATACTAGAAACCTCGCTAGAATATAGCAGTGACAAGACGTACTATCAGCTGGAGTGGAAGATTTTGGAATGGGAATTATATCAGTGCAACTACAGTGCATGTCTGTGTGCAATGTGACAACATGTCATTATACCACTGAAGTGCACATGTGCCTTGGTATTGTTTTTCATCTGTACCCAAAATGGGGGGGGTCATGGAATTCAATATTTTATTTTTTGCTCTCAGTTTATACATCTCATTGGAAAATACACCAATGAATGCACTGTCCTAATTGTCTCAGAGTTCAAGAAAGGCTGTGCTTTGGTATGCAGTTAACATCCCCACTCCTTACAGAGCAGTGCATGCATCATAAAAGAGTGCATAACTGACATACAGTCGATAAACACATGGCAAACTTATGTGGATGGCTTTAATTAAAAAGACAGAAAGTTGTAGTGGCCTGAACAATTATGCACGTTGTGTTTACCTACATTTTTTGAAATTTACTACTTTCTCCTTTTTGTTTTCCAAACTGCAGGGTGTGTATCTTCATTTCCCCAGGTAGTATTCAGGAAATGCTTGCATATATCTGTGTAATTGTGTTAAGAGGGGTAAAGTAGAAGTGCGATTTTTAGCCCTATTGTCATATTTTCTGTTTTTGTTTTTTTGTCATTTTAATTTAAAGTAAGATGAATACATCAGTAAACTATGCTAATATATATTTCATTTTGTCATTCTTATCTCTTGTCATGGCTGAAGATGGAGGTGAGTTGTTTTTGAGTTTTTAGTATTGCTATCATTCCTTGGTTTATTTTTATAAGGGTAAAGATGGGCTGGAGGTAAGTGTGTTTTTTTCCATAAGTGCGAAATTGCCAATGCCCTCTCTGTTGTCTGTTCACGTTACTGCAGATCACTAAGATTATACGAAGGAGTTAGTACATCTTCCTGTGTAAACCCTTTCAGGGTAGTTTGGATTTATAACACTCCCAAAATTGCTGTCATGATTTTTCCCCACACAGTGATCCATGAGGTTGTTCAAGTTAATGCAGTCGACTCTAGGAATCCGACAGTATGGAAAGCACTTTTGTGTCAATCCACATGCATTTCTTAGGAAATTCAGTTGAACATCATATACTCTGCGACCTTCATTCTTAATCTGCTCTTCTATAACTTACACTTTAAGACTGTTGTTGTTGTTATTGTTGTGTCTTTCGGCTTTTCCCGGTTAGGGGTCGCCACAGCGGAACTCCGGTCCGCTAATGATTCGCAGTAGATTTTTATGTGCCGAGTTGCCAGCCCTGATGCACAACCTTCAACGAAGGTACGCCTATTCGCGCATGTCTCCACATAGAAGACGCTCTAGCTGAGAATCGAACAGGACAACGTCTTACTTACAGGCATTATTATAAATATGAATATATCTTATGCATTTAATTTAGTGTCTCACTTACATTAGCAGTGCTTGTATCAATGGTGTTTCAATACCTTGGATGTGCAGCATTAGGAATACATACCCTGTACATTATATACCATCCACCATGCTTCTAATCAGTGGAGTTATGAGCAGAATAACATGACTTAAGCCCTGTACTTAGATTATACAGAATGCCCAGTGCATTACAATACTGTTGCAATGCATGTTTATATGGTGAGGGCTGCCAGCACACATGGCAGTGATCAACATAGCAAAGAATTGCCAATCCACTATGTCCTCTGCAAACAGCAAACCAGATGACTTGGTGCTAACATAAACAAATGCAGTTGAAAAATGATGAAAGTAGGAAAGGCAGCATTCCACTGTTCAATCACAAATGTGGGGACATAACACAAAAAAATAACAAGCAATCACTCTTTGTCTTATAGTATATTTCCCTTGTGCGTTTGGGATACAACAAGAAGGACAGAATGTGCATTATTTTACCCATAAATGTGGTTCACAGGCACAAGAAGTGAAAGTGTGAGCATGGTTACCTTTGAGAATACAATTCACACCTTGTCAACACTACCAGAAGAAAGAGGGAACTAGAATTCAGATAAGGCACCACTTATTTTTGGATATGTCAGTAACATGTCTTAGAGAAAGAGCTGAATCTTTAGAGTTGTACACATGGCAACTTGCAGTAGCTTTAAGAATGTAGCACCCCCTCTAAAATAAACAGTGCACAGTTCTGGGGTGTATACATTTTCAGTACAGCCAACATGACCATAAAGAAAAAAAGGACACCATAGAGCACTGGATCTTAATTTATGTGTTTAAACATATTTTAAGTATAATTAAATGATACTTATTGCAGTGGGCCGACATATAACTGAATTATATACTGTAAAGCTTTACAGCACATTGGATGCACTTCTGTACTGCCATACAGTGCTTACTATACATAACCGAATGAATATGTTAATGCAGTGTGTGCTGTATGTTGTAGGATTAAACAAATGCAGCCTATATGTGGTCATAGCTTAAACCATTTCACATTGCTCAATATACAGCAATATGCAGTCACTTATTACATTTCAGTAGTCTGTAAATAATGTGAAATGAGACAGATAATAAAGTTATCGGCGTTGTACCTGGTAATATACTGTCTTAATATACTGGGTAGAGCTAAAAACAGTCTGATGCAAACTAGGTCTTATAGCCATGGGTTTAAAACAAGCTAAGTCACTGCATAAGTAAACCACTCAATCATTCATTATATTTAAACTTAAAAAAAATTCTAGATAATATAAAGCAGTTGCTTTCTTTTGTGCAAAAATATGAAAAGATAAGTAAACCCGACCTGCTAATAAAATATGCATGTCCTATGACAAGGAAAAATAAAAGGGCCACTTCTTTACATGGAATATCTTCCTTTATATGTTTTAAGTATTTTTTAACAAGTATAAAGCCATGGAAGTCGAAGAGTGCATGACAGTATAAAAATGAACCTGATATACCAACGTACAGTGCTCTTCTTTGCACAGTTGACTGCGTACTATAATAAAGCAATATACAATATACTGTATGTTTGAATGTGTACACCATGAAATTCAGAAAGACGAGTCCATGATTGGATAAAGTGCCTACTGCTGTTAAGACAATTTATGCAGTTGCAGAAAACGATGTGATTCAGGGACAACTTTTGCCACAATGAGGAGAACCTCATTATCAGCTAATTTGCATGTCTCTTGCTAAAAGAACTTTGCAGTGGTAATTACCTCTGGCAGCCTATACGTTGTGTTGGCACATGCACCCCCCCACACACACACTAACACACTCTCAGTCTTCTAATGTTCTAATGTCCCATCATGTGGCCACCCAGGTAGACACACAAACACACACACACACACACACACACACACACACACACACACACACACACACACACACACACGCACACGCACACGCACACACACACACACACACACACACACACACACACACACACACATACACACACACACACACACATGCGCGCACACACACACACACACACACACACACACACACATATACAGATTCATCCTACTCATTTCATATCCCTGCACACTTTGTACAGACACTACCACACACTTACACACACTGACAAACACTCTCTTCTGAACTTTGCTAAACTTAACTTACAACATGGTCTCTCCCATTGACTTCAGTAGTAACTGCAATATTTTCAGTGGGTTAACCTGCCATGTTAATTTTTGCAGCCAAGTGATTTTCTGAATCTTGTGGCAACATAAATGTATTGCTGCAGGCATTTTCAGTGGACAGCACGTGGCTAATTAGAATTAACCACTACCTCTTACCTCATTATCCTCTAGCATAGTCGACAGGACTATCCTCCATGGTAGTACTTCCACTTATGGAAAATCATTGCAGTGGGCCAGTCTCTGAATCAAAAAGGGTTACTGGGGTTGGCTGCTGAAAGTAGGGCTTACCACTCACAGTGACCCTTTCTGAACCCTAGGAATAGTCACCACATGTTCTGTTTTGTATGATTTAAAATGCCTCATTAATCAATGAGACATAATTCTATGCTATAGCACTTTTCTTAAATCTGTAAATAATATTAAATGGGACAGATAATGTTGAAAATGATATATTTGTTTAAGGCCTGTCTTAGCGTTTTAACTATATTGGAGAAATGTTTTTTTTGGGAAGAAAATAATTGTAGTGTTATTCTCTCTTTCTCAAAGCAAGACATAGCTCCCCCTCGCTAATATTTATAAAGCAAAAAAGAAAAAAACATATGTTCATTATTATTGATCTTGTTATTATTTCTTGACAAATTATATAGATCTATTATTCATTTGTGTAGTGGCTTGCTAAAGCCACTTTCCTATTGTAGCATTGTGTTGTGATTGCACAACCATACATCTGAAAATCTTGCTATGGAAGACAGGGAAGAGATGTTTTATTTCATGGAGGTAGTAACTAACATTCAGTAGTTATACATACACAATCCTTAAAGGAAATGTTTGTAATTCACCTGTAAGGTACAGTGTTTTAGAAGGGGCAACACAAGTTAGGTTGTGAAAGAATTATGTTAACTCATTCTTCCTACCTAGATTCCTTTTATTATAGGTTCATATCTACTTTTTAGGGATTGATCTGTGAAGATCTTTAGAAGCTTAGCCATATATTCCCATGAAGTTTTTACCCCTTATAATTTAAGTACAAATAACCCAGAGACAAGAAGAACATTTATATGCTGCCCTAGCCATAAAAGACAAAGGTAATAAACCAGGAGTGAATTTGCAGTTACCCATCTATTCATCGAGATTACATTCAGTGTAGGAGAAGCACTTTGCTTTATGTGGAGAGGAAGACAATTCCAAAGGAATGGTATTCTCTGTAATAGATAGCTATTATTCCAGCATCTTCTATTTATGTTGTAAAAGATGTTTAGATATCTTCTGTGGGTCTTTATGCCACAATTGCACTTGTGAACGTGCAGTAGGTATGAAAGAATGGGGTCTGTTGAGGATGTATGTGTGAGGAAGAGATCACCCCTCTGTAACCTGTATGACATTGAAAAGAGGGACAAGGCGCTAAGATGGTTTGCATGGTCTGTATGATTTAGGACCTTCATTTTCATATTATGAAAGTGTTATGGGCATTCGAGTTGTGCCAAGTATTTAGACAGGTACATCCCAAAGGGGGCAGTATACTCAATGATCAGCCTGATGACTATGGAATACAGTGAGATGGTCACATCCCTGGATCTGGATGTCACTTGTAATGTAAAAAGCTGTGCAATGAAAAATAAACACTTTCTTGCAATAGTGGTTACATGGTAATCAAAGGACATTTCATTGTCTACACAGGTTCACAGGTTCCTAACTACTGATCATTTTTCAGGGGTGTGTTGTCAATGTGATAGTTATAAGAAACTTCTTGCTTGCTGAAAGATACTGTTATTAATTTTTTTGGCATTCAGTTTTAGTCCATGATTTTAACATAAGTTATTGGCTTGGAAAAGGCACTCTTGAGGAGTTTATGATGGCGCCAGCTTTTCAACTTTCTTTTAACTTGATCAGCCATAAACCCTTAACTGTATCTTTTGACCTCCCCAAAGTAAATGTCAAAGAGGAGTGACCCATGGAATGAACCTTGGGGTCAACTGCTAGTGACAGGTCTTTTGGAGAAAGCAGAGCATCTCACCCTAATATTTTGGGTTCTATTTGCAATCCAGTTTGCTAGCCAATGAGTTACACATGGATTAACATTTAACCGGGACAGTCATTCAATCTTATCTGAGTATGAGATAGCATGGAACATCTTTGTGAGTTCTAGATATGAAGTGGGTACTGATTTGTTCTTATCCATTGCTTTAGTAATCTGCTCAATAAAGTCAGTTAGGATAAGTAGGCAGGATCTTTCCTTAATTAATACAAACTGGCTTAGATTGAGAGTTTGTAGATTACCTATGTCCTTATTTATTAATTCCATAATGATACATTCCATAGCCCTGCAGATGAGACTGATCACACTTATGGGTTTATAATTTCCCTGGGTTTATTAATACCCCACCTTTACACAAAGCAAAGGTAGGTGTTGTCCTCCTTTCATCTGTCACAAACATGTTTGGTGGCTGATACTGAATAGTTGCTGAAGGGGCTGTCAGGTCCTGTTTCTGATTGGTTAGTAAGTAGTCTGGTATGTTACCTGGCCCCATAGAAGCAGTGTTCATGACCTTGGATAGTGCCTTGATGATTTGTTTGTGGGAGATTTGTGGAGGGTTTATACATAGTTATGACATCTGGAAATCAGGATGACAGTGGGGGTGAAGTTAAAGTTAACTTATCCATTAGTAGATTGGCTATGTCCTGTGAATCTGAGTATGTGATATCATTTGGTATTAGATCTGCACATGGCTGGGGATTGTTTCTAAGGTTTCTAACATTGTTAAAGAAGACCTATTGGTTTTCCTTTGCTTGGAAGGTAATTTTTACCTCATATCTGGTTTTGATTGATTTAATCAAGGTGTAGAGTTTACTGTTATGTTTAGCATTCTTTGCATCTTCAGAGTTAGATTTATTTTTGCATGCAATTCATTTTATTTTTTGTTATAAATCTTGTTTATATTTGTGTTCCACCATTGGGGTTTTCTTTTAATTTGGGTTTGTATTTACTTTGGAGGGGACAAATGCATTTATGCAGCTATTCACATGTGCATAAAATTTGGTAGTAAAGGATTCTGCATATGCACTAAGGTCATCAAGTTGGAGGGGGGATATTGTATTTAGCCAGGTCATGACTCAGTTTCAGTAGATTAGCCTTGGCATAATCTCTGAATAGCAAGGTATTGGAGTATGCTTCTGGCTATAGTCTTTTTTTTAAACAAGAAATGTCTTTATTAAATGATCACATATGGCATAGGCAATCATACATTTACATAAATAAAAACAAACAACATTGGCATAATTTTTGTTGTAAACATTAAACATCACACACCATATTGACATAATTTTAGTTGCAAATATACATCAGTGATGATAGGAGGTACTGCCAGCTATCTTTAGAGTTATACAAACTTTTGATAATGATCCACGATGGGGCGATATGGATAATAAACTTGAGAGATTTGAATATGAATGGATTATTATGTTTAGAGCTGATAGAATCCCAGATATTAATACTAGTGAGTCTGAAGCCTATTTTAAGGCACAAACAGATGAGTCTTAAAGTTTTACATTAAGAATTAATTGTATTTCTTATTTGTTTTTGATAGGTGGGCATTTAGATTATTTAATTGGCATGATGATTATTTAATGAATGTTGTAATTATGTTGTTTTAGCACTGGGAAGGATCTACTGATTTGAAAGCTTTGCACTGTATTTTATTATTTAAATGGTCATAATTAGCCACAGATGTATTGAATCATGCTTTGAAAAAACACAATAAAGGAAATGAAAATAGAATAACACTAAAATGAATACTTGACAAATAAAATGTGTAAAAAAAAAATACACACACACACATATATATATATATATATATATATATATATATATATATATATATATATATATATAAATTCACCTTAAAGTGTTTTTTTAGCCTTAACACACTGTTAATACTAACACATTCATTGAGTTCAGGGAATCTTGTGACACTAAACCTTAATTGCCACTTAAGTTCAGCAATACTCAAATTTTCCCTAACCCTTGTCCATCTTTCACAATTTGTTCCACCACAACAAATCCAAACTTGTGGTCCTGGTTACTATTTATGTGTCTATACAGGGCATTGGTCAACTTTTTGTTTTTAATATTGGTTAAATGTTCATGCATTTTGCCCTTTAATTGTCTACAGGTCTTTCCTGTATAGAATGCCAGGCAAACTAAACATTTTGTCATGTATACCATGTTCTTACTACCGCAATTATAGTGCCCCTTAATTTTGATGTCCTTCCTATTAAGACAAAACGTACTTCCAGTCACCAATATACGTGGGCATTGTGTACACAAACCGCATTTAAAATTACCCGCCATTCTACATCCATCAATATGACTTGGTAAGACAGTTTCCAAAATTTTTTTGAATGACCTGTCTCTTCTAAATACAAAACTGGGCTTATCACCTAGCAGTTTGACTGCTTCGTTATCTGTATGCAAAATTGAGATTTGTTCGTAAGACAGGAATACATTTTAAAAGACTGCCGCAGCATAAAATATATTTCTTCTTACTGGAGTAGCAATCGGGGCAGCTTGTGCCCCACTTTTGCCAATTACATAGTGTCCTTTTAGGAGAATGAATATATTTTTCATTGTGAATTTTGGAATGACATCTTGTTCTTTACTAGGTACTTGGATGACATGTTTTTGTTATGGGCAGGATCTGAAGGAAGGCTTTTAGAATTTTTGGCCTATATAAATCATACAGTGGAATTTTTTTAAGTTTACACTTGAATATAGTAGAGAAAGAGCAATTTATTTTGACATTGATTTAAGGGTGAATAGAGCAAATAAATGTTTGGTTTCCAGAATCTACAGGAAGCCCACTTTTTCCAGTTCGTATTTGAACTACTCCAGCTGACACCCAAATCATCAAAAGAAGGCCGTTGTCAAAGGGCAATTGGTCAGGGGGGCCAAAATGGTAACTCTAGATAGCGAATTCTTAGATGAAATACAACTGATTTCTAATATGTTTTTAAAGAGGGGTTATCCACCAGTTTTTATTGAAAAAATCAAACAAGAAGTATCCATCAAGAGGTTAAAAAATGTTTATATGCCCATTTTAGGTCAGAATAACACAGCAATCATGGGGATACAAATTACAGTAGATAGAACTGACCAGAAGACACATATGTGCAGGAGTTTTATTTCTACATATAACAAAGATTCTAATAATATAGTGGCAGTCATTAGAAAAAAATGGGAAATTTTGCGTATAGATAAGGAAGCAATCAAACTGCTAGGTGATAAGCCCAGCTCACCACTAACACCAGTGAGAGGTGTCTCATATAGGAGGAAAGGATAACAAATACACACAGTAAAGTGCAATTTCCCTTAAGAGCACACAGAGATCACAGTCAGTCCAGGGCTGGTTGCTCCCTTGCTCTCCAGGTCCCCAATAAGACTCCCCACTGGCACAGCTATAGGGGCCAGATCTCAGCCTAGTGGGAAAGCTAAAACCTCCAGCACCCTCTCTGTCCAACCAGTGCTTTGTGTTCCTGCCCAAGTAGCTGACGCACACACACACACACACACACACACACACACACACACACACACACACACGCACACACGCACACACACACACACACTCACACACACACACACACACACACACACACACACACACACACACACACACACACACACACACACACACACACACACACACTTTGAGAAGAGTTTCTACAGCCACATTATCACTCCTGGGGAAGGTTGGCACAGGTTCTCCAACTGTGCCCCTTTTTCCCAGACTATACAGTAGTATCAGCTGCCACCACCCACTAATATTTATTAGCTACTCAAAGGCCCGTAAAAGGGTGTCCAGTTATTACTGTGCAATATTATTATCCAATTGGTAGTATAACCGATGGCTAAAGCTATTGGAGTGGCATTGTAAAATTTTACCAAAGGCATGCAAGTACTTTAAAGAGCTTAAATTATCTCTACAAAAACAGCCACATTTGAAAGGGTTTAAAAATATTTAATAACAAATAGTCAAAACACAAAACAATACATTTAACTACACAGTGCTGGTCAAGAGTTTAGAGATCACAGATAAATATTTAAAATAATTTAGTAGTACAGTTCTGACCACAGAATAACACTTAGTCTAATCTTTCTACTTTCTAGCTATTTCTAAGAGAAAACACAAGTCTAAGATAAACTTACATACAGAGCAAGACAGTGCTGGAGAGTTGGATGGTCAAGACAAAAATGCTTAATGCTCTCTGATTCTCTCTGTTTTTAAAATCACATTCCTGGTTCACATTACATCATTCTTCACACTTCCCTGGGTTACATTACATCATTCTGCACACTTCCCTGTGTTCCCAGGCTAACAGAAACTACATTTACATTCTTCACCTCTGGGCAGAAACCAGAGCAACAAAGGACATTTATGCATGCAAATTCTGGCCATTAACTCTGGCCTTAAAACAATAGCAAGAATTCCTTCATCTAGACTGGCCAGAGCCGTGTTTACATCAAAGGGTCACAACATGCTTTACTTGGTCAGTAGAGTGCACTGTTGTTACATTTTTTTCCAGTTCCACATGTAACACTATTTTTACCATTTAAGACAACAAGCCTGTGGTTTACATTGATATTTACAGATGACAGAAGTATTTCCAAAATTCTATCTGGCTAAGCTGGCAGCTTTCATCTATATTCAACCAATCTTCACATATCTCACCCCTTGGAGAACTCAAGCTAGTTTTTCAAGTGACCCTTGAGAAACACTGCTTGAGTGAGTTAGGTCTATCTGAGTGTACCTTACCCCATTCCATGTCTTGAGAGCCCATCTGCATTGACTTTGCTAATCCCACTGTGGTGCTACACAGACATATCATATGCTTGCAACCCCAGGCTCCATCTTAGCAACTTGGCATTTTGCTGGCTGGCTCTGTTTAACCATGTTAGGAGGTTGTGATTGGTCATAACAGTGAATTTCCTTCCATACAGATAAGGCTGAAGTTTCTGCAGTGCCCACACTATGGCTAGACATTCCTTTTCTATAGCTGCATGGCATTCCTCCCTGGGTTGGAACCTGCAACTGAGATGAACCACTGGGTGCTCTTCTCCCTCTGAAGAAATCTGGCTAAGTACAGCCCCCCTCCCCATGGTTTGAAGCATCCACCTGCACAACAAATTCTTTGCTGTAATCTGGACTGGCTTCTTTAAGCTTCTGGAATGCCTGCTCACATGCTGGGGTCCACACTACCTTATCTGGCCTGTTCTTCCTTTTCAGGTCTATGAGGGGAGCAGCTATGGCACTATAACTGGGGACAAACTTTATGTAGTACCCTGCTATCCCTAAAAATGCCCTCACCTGCTTTTTAGTAACAGATGCAGGCCATGCCTGAATGGCTTCCACTTTAGCAGGTTCTGGCCTTATCTTACCAGTCTCTACTCTATGTCCTAGGTAGGAGACCTCTGCCATACCCACCTGACATTTGCTCAGCTTAATGGTCAACCCTGCCCTCTGTAGTCTGCTCAGCACCTCCCTGACATGTTGAAGGTGCTTTTGCCAGGAATGGCTGTAGATGGCAATATCATGTAGGTAAGCAAGAGCAAACCCTCCTGCTCCTGCTAGGATATGATCTACCAGCCTCTGGAAAGTTGCTGGGGCATTCTCATCCCAAAGGGCATCTTTCTGAACTCAAACAAGCCACAAGGAATCACAAAGGCTGACTTCTCTCTAGCACTGGGAGTCAAGGGCACCTGCCAGTAACCCTAGGTAAGATTGATGGTTGTAAAATACTTAGCCCCACCCAGCTGCTCTAGGGTCTCATCTATCCTAGGCATGGGGTGAGCATCTGACTCTGTGTGACTATTTAATTTCCTGTAGTCCACAGAGAACCTGGTGCTGCCATCCTTCTTTGCACCGGCACCACTGGGGAGGCCCATGGACTGTTGGACTCTTGAATCACCCCTAGTTCCAACATCTCCTGTACCTCCTCCCTCAGAGTCTGTTTGACTCTCTCTGGCACTCTATAAGGGGCCTGCCTAATAGGCCTTTGGGGTCCTGTATCCACCTGGTGCTGCTGAACATGTCCCCAGATTTCTGCAACACTGCTCGGATTTCTCAAGCCTAGGTAAGAGATAGCTGCTGGGACCTTGCTACCCCTTCCACTGAGGTGTCAGCCTGAGCCTCACTGAGGAGATCAGTCCCCAGATCTCCCTCAGACCCTCCTGCAATCCACTACAAATGTTCAGCACAAGGGCCTCCCTAACATGGTAAGGTTTCATCATGTTAACATGGTACCGTTTGTGCCCCTGCCTTCTGCCTAGCAGTTCCGCAATGTAGTTAAAATTACTTTCCTTACTTACCACCTTGTAGGGTTCCTCCCAAGTTGCTTGCAGCTTGCTGTGTCTGACAGGAATGAGAACCATTACCTGCTGCCCCACAGCATACTCTCTAGCTCAAGCATTCCTGTCATACCACACCTTTTTCTGTTGTTGGGCGTCTGCCTAGTTCTTCTGGGCCAAGCCCATGAGTTCCCTGAGCCTTGTCCTGAGGTTCAGAATGTATGCCACAACAGACTCCTTGTGAGACTCACACTCACCTTCCCACTCATCTCAAATTAAATCTAGAGGTCCCCTCACCCTATGCCCATACAGCAACTCAAAGGGTAAAAAAACTGTGGATTCCTGGGGAACCTCTCTGCAAGCAAACAGCAGATGTGGCAAATATTTGTCCCACTACCTCTTAAACTGATCTGCAAATTTCAATAGCATGGACTTGATTGTAGAGTTTAACCTCTCAATAAGACCATTAGTCTGGGGATGGTAGGGGGTGGTCTTCATGTGCTTACCCCACATGACTTTCACAGACAGGTCTGACATGAAATTGGCACCTCTGTCAGTCGTCAGTATTTCTTTTGGGAAACCTACCCTGCTGAAAATCTCTAACAGAGCATTTGCCACCTTCTCTGCCTCAATGGAGGACAAAGCCACCACCTCAGGGTATCATGTAGCATTATCCACTACCACTAGGATATACTTTTTCCCTATGGAACTTGGGGTACTCAGGGGACCCACAATATCCATAGCTACCCTCTGAAATGACTCCTCAATTGCAGGCAAAGGCATCAGAGGAGCTCTCACCTTGTCTCCTGCTTTGCCTACTTTTTGGCACTGCTCACAGGTCCTGCAGTACCCTGTTACATCTCTGGAAATTCCAGGCCAATAGAAGTTCTGCATAATATGCCTCTTTGTACGTTTTATGCCCATATGACCTGCAAAGGGAATATCATGAGTTATGGCTAGAAGCGCCAGACGGTAGGCTCTAGGTACTACCAACTGCTGTACTCTCTCACCTTCTAGCCCTCCCTCAGGGGTCCACTCTCTGTACAGTAACCGTTTGTCCCAGTATACAGATTCCCCCTTTCCTTGAGAATCAGGTGCCTTCCTAGCTACCTGCCTCAGGCCTTGCAATGTAGAGTCTGAGAGCTGAGCCTGTCTCAACTCTCTCCTTGTAACCCTTCCCAGCTCCCCTACCACAGGAAGTCTGGCATCCTCTGACAGTGGTGCCTCACTTTCAGCCTGGGTACTACTACTCACTTCTACCTTTGCAATCACTCTGTCCAAGGAACCATCAGTACCCCCAATCTGCTGTGGCTCACCTTCAGTCTCACTGCTACAGGGTAGCTCCCTCCCTGAAGTAACAACCTCACCAGTCCTGGCTGCAAGTATGCAGTCTGTCTGGGTTTCCCCAGGCTACCAGACCCACATGCTTGTCTCCTAGCCTGACTGCATGTAACTGCACAAACACATGGTACTGCCTCATACAAATCCTTCCCTATCAGGACATCTGCAGGTTGGTAGTTTGGTACCCTTGTTGTCTCCAGGCAACCTACTATTGGCATTTTGTCTTTCCCACTTACTGGTTCCCTCACCTTTTCTTCCCCACCTTGCCTCTGTGGACACCAGTATGCCACATGGCCCCACTGGTTGCATTCAAAACATTTAACCCTAGCTCCTGGACGTGTACCTGGACTAGTGGCTTCCCCTGCTACTGGAAGATTCTGTTGGGGCAGTCTGTGCTGCCCACCATGGGTTCCTTTAGACCTATGAGCAGTACTGGGGGAACCTTTCCTGTGCAGGGGTGCCCTGCTTGCCAGGTATAGGTCTCCCTTCTTCCCCAACTCATCTGAAGTGGCACATTGTCTATCAGCTAACCCGATCCTCATGTACTCAGGCAAAGTGCTAAGGGCTTGTTCCCTCACCAAAAGGTCTGCTAGCCCTTCAAAAGTCGTGACCTGACATCTACTCACCCATCTATGGAAATAAGTGCTCAGTTCAGCAACATATTCACACACACTTTCATCTGCCTTGCGTCTATTCTCACAAAACATTTTCCTATGCGTTTCAGGTGTTAGCTTAAACAATTAAAACAAGTGATCTTTAACAGCAGTATAATCGAAACATGAAATGTCAGACATTTTTGACAAAACAGTTGCAGCTTTACCATGGAGTAAGGGGGTCAGGAACCGTACCCAGAGCATTTGGTCAACACCATACTGTTTGCATACCCTCTCAAACATATGAATGAAACTATCAAAATTATCCCTCTCTTTAAATGCAGAAGAAATTTACTGA
>NC_056732.1:356285210-356432710 GCF_019279795.1 Protopterus annectens | reverse complement strand
TAAACATCTGAAGAAAAAAGGAACAGAGCCTGGAATAGGCAGCATAACGACAAAAGCCATATTAGCTATCAAACCTCTAGGCAACTAAGAAACCTCAAGAAGAACCATATATTCACAGAAACAAAACTTTCAACAGGCTCATCTTAATAATCCTAAAGAATTCTGGCCCACTATAAACATTCTATTACAACCAGACATAAAGGCATAAATTCTACCTGCTGAATCCAAGTCTACTATTGTCTAAAAATCTAATGATCACTTCATGGCTGCCATCACCTTCCTCTCCTAACAACCGAAACACTGTCTTCTAATCATGCCTACTAAAATATCTATGAACACACATAATGTCTTTCTTAACTCCATGTCCACTATCACCACCTAAAAGCTATTACTCAGATATTACTAAAACTCAAACCCTCTACTATAGCAGCCAATGCAGAAGTATTGGCCTAAGCAGTGTCTATACTGATCAACTGATCAACAAATGCTTTAGTGAATCACATCTTCCATACCTCTTGAAAAATCTGATATTATTCCCTTGCATAAAGGTGAAAATTCCATTGAATTGTCTAACTATAGGACCATAGCTATTCCCCCAGACATATCTAAAATCCTGGAAAAATGTCTTCACACTCAATTTGTAACCTACCCTCTAAACAATGACTTACTATCTGAAAGCCAACATGGATTCCGCCCACACCATAATACTAAGTAGATAGCTCTACTATTTTTTCTGGATGTTGTAAACCATGATTTAAATAAGGGTGGCGTAGTCTCTATTCTGTTTCTCAACATCCCCACAGCCCTTAGTACAGCATCCCACCAGATTTTACTACTTTAGTATTTTTTGCCAACCCTGGGCCTCAATGAAAAAAAAAGTAACCTGGCTCAGTACTTACCTTACTGATATAAGTAAATTTGTAAAATAACAGGATACTCTTAAAAAAAAAATGAGCTGGCCTAGAACTCCCTAACTCATTTACCCATGCACAATTAAAAACAGCTTTTAAAGTGCTATATCACCCAGCATGGACTACAGCCATTGCCAACCTACTCCAATCGTATATCCACGCTAGACATATAAGATACCTAGATCAGTGCTAACACTAACTCACAAAACTAATAATAATCACATCAAAGCCCTTTTCTCCATAAGAACATTTAAACATTGGCATATCCCTGCTGCAATAAAACAAATGGCCTTCCTTCACACCTTCAAAATAAGCATAAAATGTCACCTTAATACCTCATAGCATTGCCAGTGCTTATCTCTCTTAGTCTAAAATCAGTCTGCTAGTAATACACCTCTCAGTTCTTCATCACTAGTGCTATGCTGCATCTTATAAGTCCTCTGTCTTGGCGCTATCAGCATTCAGGATGAATATACTCCCATTTACAAATGCACCTGTTAAAAGCAATGTATTACCTTCCTCCATCCATAATAAAATTCCCTCTATAATTAAATCATTACCATATACATCCTCCTAAACTGATACACGCTATGTAAATACGACTATATCATGCCACTGTTTCACTTGTCTGATCACTGCCCAAATCCTGTTTCTCACATTATGTAATTCTATCTGTAACTAGATATAGATCATGCTGGCAATGTAAAAATGCTTGGAAATCCACCTGCTTGTTTTTCAACATGCTGTTTATTCATTTTTAATTAAAACTGCTAATGTAAGTTGCATGCATTTATTGAACGTTTCCTTTCTTGCAATAATGTTCTAAAGCTTTTCTCCCTTGACCTCTGCTGAAAATGGGTATAATTCCTAGTTGGACATTCCTAGTAAATACAAAACAAACAAACAAATAAATAAACAATGATATTTGCACCAGAAAGACATGAGAACATCCTCTTAGGAAAGCTGTGCAAAATGCGCTTTGAAACAGATGCAGATAAGAGAAAGGGCATGGTATGAATATGTGTATGTTGAGGGCAGCATATAAGGAACCTCATAGTTAACAGCAGTCAAAGATAAACTTTAGTGGTAACTCCAAGAAGGGCTTCCAGAGATGTTTGAGTATGGGAAAAGTGTGTCCTCAGTCATGCTACTATTGCTGATTGTAGATCTAAGTTAAATGTATAATGGTCATATGCTGGAAAAGGTCATATGATCCAAAAGCTGGGTCTGGAGGATTCAATAGTAACACAAGAGGCAGTAGGGGGAAAATGCAAAGAACAGTAGGATTCTGGAGCTCTGAATAACTTATTTCTGTATGGGATTAAAGTGCAGCACCAAAACAATTTTGGTAAGGAAGCTCAGCAATGCAAAAGCTGCTGGCCAGTTTCATAGGAGACAGATTTAAGGGCATTGGCTTCTACCACTCATTTTTGGTATCATAGTACACATGTCTTTGGTACACATTTGCAAAATGTGTAGAACTTAAAGGACAGCTGTAATAAAAACATATTTTATCACTCCATACCTCACACAACTGTAATGAAAACATATTTTTCACTCCACATTTCACCTAACTCTTAACTAGAATAGACGGATAACTTTGGGGAGTTTTAATATTGGTCGTTATGATTTCCCTTGGTACTGTGTGTCTTTCAAATGTACTGATGGATGCAAGATTTAGTCTGCCTCTGTTGAATGTGCTCCTTCTTGTACAACTCCTGGAATTGCCTAGGATAAAGCAACATTTGTCTCCAGCTTGGCATCTACATCTCTTACAAAGCATTTACTCCTGAAGTTACATTCTGTTGCTATGGAAACATAACACATCATTATGTTGCTGAAAAAAAATCCCAAGCTTGAAGTTACCCCAAAATAATTCAGTAATATATTCCAGCAGGGAAATGATCAAAGTATGTTACAGGCACCAGGAAAAAGAAGTAAGTTGACAGGCAAAGCTTGTTTTTGTAATGAGAAGGATTAATTGAACTGATTGTGCTTCGAAAAGTAAGCACTGTCTTTAGGCTGATGGGAGTCTTTCATTTCCAATAACTTGAAAATTCACTGCTCACTGCTTTTAACATTTTATTTATCCATGCTGCCCAGAGATGAAACATTAAACTGTGATTTTTTGTAAAGGAAAATAATACATACAGGGTGCTTATACGTTTGCTTATTTTGTCTGAAAAAGCAGTGATTATACCATAACTTATAACACTGACATTTTGCTGTAAGTCTCATTGTAATGATTGCACTCAAAAATGGTTGAATAATATCCTGGTTAAGCACTGTAAAAGAGTGAGACCCAAACTTCACAATGCTTAGAGGATTATTAAGCACCCCTTAGGGATTGTTAACATCAAATCCGCAGTAAAAGCAGACAGTGGCGACCAGAAAAAAAGTAATAGTACTGCATGAAACAGCATAATTTCAACTCCTGTTTCTGCCTGCTGTCTGCTAAAGTACATCCAGTACTTTGGTTACAACTGACTCCTTATATCGGGAATACACAATACGTCAACTACTTCCCCACTGCTTTTTCATCTGTTGAAGCTGGTACAGCACATCACAATTTTTTAACCTAATTTTTCACTAACTAGTAGTACATAGATAAGATAAATCTCCATGCACTACAAAGAATTATGACTGGCTCTCCACTCTTAAAAAATGATATGTTCTCAACATGGATGCTAGGATTAACCTCTTGAGCTTTGCTCTCAATGTGAATTTTTTGGAATCCATGTCTCAAACACATAACATGCTTGTTATGATCAGTGACCTAATCATAGTTCTCTGACCTCACATTTATTTCCAGTTCTCTAATACCTGTCACAGTTTCTTGAAGAACTGTGAAGCAGTGAATGATACTACAACCAGACTAAGGAACCTGCCACCTTTCCAGAATATAACTATCAGCATTTCTAAATGGTAAGCTAATAAATCTATATCAGATGAAGATGAGGAAGTGAGCCCAAGATAAGAAGAGAGACTGACTGGAGATGTTTGTATCATTGTCCGTTTTCAGTACCTGTGCAAACCTAGCTAATATATGCCTTGATTGAATAAAATTGCCTTTTCTTAGCATTTTATTTTTATAGAATGAATTTATGTCCATCATCACTCCTACAAATATTCTTGCCCTAATGTAAATGTTTAGTATTAAATTAGTTCAGCGATAGTACTATGGATGCTGTAATCAGGCTAGTTTTCTTTAATTAAAATAAGATGGATGTGGTCTTTCCTTATACCTGAAGTAGGTAGATGTTTTAGGGGAATAAACTGTTCCAATCTGTACATGAAGCCACTGAAATGTATTAAATTACTGCTTACATCTTTTTTTATGGTAGTGAACCTGAGAGTGTGTTGGCTGGAGGTGAGCAGGGAAGTTAGCAATGATTAAACTAACATCAGATGCTTAACAAGGGTAACTATTACAGAAACATTTCTTTCAGTACAGCCAATGAAATACAATGCAGTTGACTTTTTCTTTTACATTCTTATCAAAAAATAACCTATTGTTGCCTGAATCTTGCTATTTCATTATTTGTTTTCCTATTCTGTCTCTATGATATTTTTCATTTTTCTAACATTTGCAGGCAAATTAGAAAATATTTTTTCAATTAAAATATTAGGGGTGAGTGCTGTGTTTTATATCTCAAAATACACAACTGCACAATATTAGGAATATACTATAAGACTCAGGACAGCTGGTGATATTACGCATGTGAATAAGAATGTAAGATACATAGAACTAAAGAAGTGTATTAACAGACATATGTGCCGTTTCCATTAAATGGGGATGACTGGCTTACATGAAGATTATTCTTATAAACAATATTTCAGTTTATCATAAAGGGAGAAAAACAGAAAGAGAAAAGATAAACTTTACTGGAAGTGTACACAGTTGCAGGTCTAATTTTGTAACGTACCCAGTTAATGGGTAACTACAAATGTTAAGCTGTTCATTGCAGCCGTAAAACAAACATATCAAATTAGTCCCAAACTGGGCTGTTGCCCTGCTTTTTGATTCATTTATGCTGTACTGGACTGAGTGTCTCTTTCAGTGATTGATAGATTGGCTGATTGACTGATTTATTTCAGTGTTTAACTGCTATGGGTTGGAACAAGAGGAAATAAACTGCATAATAACTCTTGCTTTAGTACTGTGTTGTCACTGATGTTATTTCATCTTTTTCTTTTTGTGGTATCAGCTGTTTCTTAGGGATATGTTATACAGTATTATTACTCTTATGTACTCAGTGGAAGCCTTTCTGCCCAGGTCTGTTCTGCAAATGAGTACCACTCAACAGCTCTAACCTGTGCAACAAAATATAAATAACTAAATACTAACGGTCCTACTTAGTTAATTTAAATTTTAATATTTACATCAATCCCCTTCAATCACTGTGTCTGCTAAGCATAAGCTGTAGAAGGAATAACTATAATTAGTTAACATTTCTAACCGTAAACTGAGGTTGCAGTTAAGCAAATTACCTGAACTAGGTCTTTAATCTAAAGCCAAAGGTGTAGCAGTTATCAAATATAAAACAGTTAATAAGTTCAAAACAGAAAAACAGTTGCACATACTAAGTTTGTGTATATTGTAATAAAAATAAGGTACCTTTCATGAGGCATACACTTTTCATCATTTAAAAACACACTAAACCATGCCTCATTTTCAAGAGTGGATAAGACAAAAGCAAGTAATTACAGACCGACCTTTAGTTTAAGCCCACTTTCTATAATATTTGAAAGGGTCATACATAAACAGTGCATGGACATTTTGATCTTTCATAACATAATTGCCAAAATTCAAACTCATTTATATCCCTGGTCATTGTACCAAAATTGTCCTAGTAGTAGCCACACTGCAGTATTGTTCCTTGAGTTCTCAAAAGCTTTTGATGTTGCCAATTACAAAAAAATCCTACAAAGCATCTCTAAGATATCATTTGTAGAACAATGATGAAATGGTTTAGCTGCTACCTAATGAGCAGGGCAAATACTGTAAACTGTCTGCCAAAACTGTCATTGACTTGCTTTCAGTTCAGCATAGGTGTACCATAAGCTCAGTATGTGGCACACTCCTAGTCAACATTTTCACAATTAAAATGCAAAAAATACACAAACAATCGAAACTCGTTCAATATGTGCACAATTCAGTAGTCCTTTGCAGTGCCCCTGTTATTTAGTAGTTTCAGTAGCTAAACATGTAGCGCACTCAGCATTGGAGAAGAAAGCTGTTGGCTCTGTTGCCACACCAGATAATTTTATTAATTTTCCAGTACTGAGTCTGCAGTGTAGCATAAGGGGGTACTGCATTCCTGACTGTGTCATCCTTCTGAAACTGAGACTGTATCTGCCTAAGTTCATAGTAGCTTAGGTGGATGTATATAATCCCATGATACATGTGATGATGTGAAGTATTGTCAGCTATGCCAGGAGAAGTAGGGCAGTGGATGTGTAACATATGCCAGCATAGCTAGCTGGAGTTTTGTAAAGAATTATATGTCATTGTACATCAAACTGATTTGTATAAGCACTTATGTTAAAAATGTACCAACAGTGAGCCCTGCTAGACAGCAAAGAAATACACCTGTATGTCAGACTGTATTGTAACTGTTAAAATGAATATATTGTAACAGAGGATACTGAAAGAGAAGAGGTAATCTCAGTTTAGCTAACTTTGAAAAATAGTCTGTAATTAAATTAACTGGTTTAGGCCATAAAGATTGTATCTTATGGTTCTGACTATAGCCACAAACACACTGTCTGTGAAAACCAGGACTAGGAATCCTCCTCTATTGTCCTTAGGGGTTAACTAATTGCTACTCTGGAAGGGTGGAAGTTTTTGAAATTGTTTTATAGCTTCCAGATGGTATAACACATCTTAGCATAGCTCTGTGTGTGAGTATTATGACACATGTGTGAAATTCTGGTTCTGTTTCTAATAAAGGGGATAGTGTGGGAACCAGAAGTCAGATTATCAGATGTGTGTGATGTCATTCTGTAATCCAGCACTGAAATTATGTTTTAATACTACATGAGACAGAAGTCTCAGGGCAGTCTGTTTGTGAAACCTAACAAAAGAAGGGCCTGTCACAAACTAGGGGACAGTAATTTTTTATATCAGTCAGGAAAATATAGTGAGATTATTTAAGTATTTATTTGATGTTGTCTATTTCATTACGCATCATGAATGGGTCTTCAGATTTGTCCTCTGATCCAAGCCAGCAATTTCTCAGACATACAGTCTGAGCCTCAAACTCATCCCTCACCCATGATGCCTCACTCCTCCTCAAACCCTCAGATCTTGTTTGCCACCATTATGGACAGACATGATCACAAGCCTCTCTCCAGTGTAGGTAAAGTTTTCAGAATTTTTTCTCTTAGTCTTCTTCAGCTTTCTCTTAAATAGTTATACCTAAACTTAAAGCTAAATTTTAAGTTAGTTTCTACCTCCCCTTCCACTAGGCTACTTTAGTTTTTACTAGTTTTAGGTCCTTCCCACCCTTTTTGTCTTCTGTTCTTTCCCTTTTCCATTCTATCTTCTCTACCTTCTCTGCTCTCTTCTTTTTAAAGGAAAAAAAAAAGCTTTCCTGCTATCTTTAAATTTTTTAGTGCATGGTGTATGGCTGGTGTCTGAGAGGATGTTTGTGTAGGTGGTAGCATGTCAGACAAACCAGAGAAATCCTCTGGTTTTAAGAGGTGTGCCTCTTGTGGGCATAAGATTCCCCAATCTGATGCCCACAAGAGGTGCATTTATTACTTGGGTCCAGGGCATTTGGAGATGCTGTGTGACATTTGTTTGGCCTTTAATCCTGGGGGCCTTGCTGACAGGAGGAATAAGCTCATCCTTAGAGGATCACCAACAACTGCCAATGGGTCAAAAAGTTAATAAAAAAACAATTACCAAGACCCTGTAAGAAAACACAATGAAGCTTACGGACAGGACGACTTAGTCAAGCCTTGTAGTCGTTGATTTAACAGTGTAGTCCACAGAAATTCACAAGATAAAAACGCCATGGAACAAAGCTTTTCAGCCGTTTAAATAGTTTAATCCAAGCATTCGCTTCAAAGAAAAGAACACTGAAATCACACTAACACTCCATATGCAAGTACGTTTTCATTTCAAAAACTTCCTCAGATGTGGGTTGGTAACTACATCAGTGTATATATATACATCAATTAGCATTCAAAACCACCAATCTCATACTGCATAGTAAATGAGGCATAATTGAATATTATGTCATGAAACATTTAAAACACATTCTAAATGCCTTATTTCTAGCATAAAAAGTACTGTTGACCTAATTATACTAATGATAACAATCAAATATTATACCAGTTGTCTAAAAGTTTAATTAAAAGTAAAATTTAAAAATTTTCATGATATAATATTCAATTATGCCTCAGAGAACTGCATCTGGAAATACTGTGTGCATCTATTTTTGTTCCAAGTGAACGTCCCTCATTGATGTCAGTGGTGAGGACTGAAGATCCTTGAGTACTGGCCCAGAGGAGGGGTGTCACATATTAGTGAGCAGTTGTGTAGGTATTGATTGAAATTCTGTAGCTTGTAGGCTGTTGTCACTGGAGGTGTGTGTACTGTCTGCAGCCACAAGGTAAACATACAGAATTTCATTTTCACAACAGTGTTATTTATTTTTTGTTAGTTTAGTTTAGTCAGGGAAAGCAAGCAAAGATGCTAGCAGAGGATTATGGCAAGCTGACAAAGAACCAGTTGGCCAAGATGTGTGAAGCCAAAGGACTAGTGCATGTCAACCTGACTAAAGAGGAAATTACTTCAGCCTTAGTTGCAGCTGTAGATCAGATCAGCAGTCAGGAAGATAACCAATCTGGTAATGGGGATTTGTAGCCCTCAGAAACACAACAGTTCACCTTTTCCTCAGATTACTTAAAAACCTGCCTGGATTTAAAGAGACTTGAACTGGAGGCAAAACAGATGGAATTAGAATTGGCAGAGAGACTGCAGCATTTAGAGGCTGAAGAAAATGAGAGACTGTGGTGTTTGGAGGCTGAAAAAATGAGAAGCAGTGTCAACATGAGAGGGAGAGTCTGATTCTTCGCCAGGGTCATGGAGGTAATGGGGAAGGGAATAACTGAACACCAGAAGCAATAAACGCCAGTAAATTTCTTCCACAGTTTACAGAGAGTCATAATTTTGATAGTTTTATTCACCTATTTGTAGAAGTATGTAAAGAGAAAAATGTTGACCAAGGGCTCTGGGTATGGTTCCTGACTCCCTTACTCCATGGTAAAGCTGTAACTGCTGTTTCTAAATTTTCTGATACTGATTGTTTAACTTATGATAAAGTTTATTGGAATGTTTTAAGTTAACACTTCAAGCTTACAGAAAAAAGTTTTATGAGCATAGATGCAAGGCAGATACAAATGTATGTGATTATATTGCTCAGTTAAGCACTTATTTTTATAGGTGGGTGATTGGGTGTCAGGTCACAACTTCTGAAATGCTAGCAGACCTTTTGGTGAGGGAACAAGCCCATAGCACCTTGATATGAGAATCTGGTTGACAGACCAGGATTGTAACTCTGCAGATGAGCTGGGGGGAAAGGAGCTCTCTGCTTATTAAGCAGGGCATCACTGCACAAGAAGGGGGTACCCAGTGCTGCACATGGATATAAGAGAACACTTGGTGGGCAGCCTAAACCACCCTAACAAAGTCCACCAGTAACAGGGGAAGCCACGTGTTCAGGTACACAGCCAGGATCAAGAGTTAGATGTTTTAAATGTAACCAGTGGAGCCATGTAGCATACAAATGTCCATGGAAGCAAGGTGGGGAACAAAAGATGGGGGAGCCAGCAAGTGGGAATAACAGTATGCCAGTGGTAAGTTGTCTGCAGACTACAGGAATATCAAACTATCACTAGAGTTTGTATCCTATCTTAGTGGATGGAAAACAGGCCACTGCTAAGAGAGACACAGCCTCTTGTGTAGCCTGCAGGCTCTTTCAAACTTAGAAAGTTGCTAGAATAACAGGATTTGTATTATCATATATTTTCAGAAGGATATGAAGACTGAAACTCAAATCTCTGTCATTGTTTAGTGACTTCATTCCTTGGTAATTTGCCTGAAAACCACAAATTTTATGATGAACAGACCAAAAATATGAGGTAAAAATCTAAGACATTCTGCAAAAATCTGGACAGCTGATAGTTATGGTTCTAGTTGCACTTTGCCTAATATTATATATCTCAGCAGCCCAACTGTTAATACATGTAGCAAAAGTTTTTCAGGTTGTGTCATTTGCACAAGTACAAACATCCTCAGTAAGTATAGATTTACAATCAATAAAAGTAAGCAGATCTCACTCTTTTGACATGAGGAACATGAGTCTCTGACATGATGTGCAACCTTTGAAGATACACAGCACTTAGTACATTGCATGAAATACCGTTACTTCACCAAATCATTAATGGAATACTCATTTAAAGAATATATTCTTAGTGGCATCTCTGAGGTTTGTCAGTAAAGGTAAAGAAAAAACACAACAGTTTCATCAGCTCCCAGCACAAGCTTCACTGACCTTTGGTGCACATCTCTGATGTCAGAGGAAATGTAAAGGAATGATGACCACACTGTTCATCCACACTAGCTGTATTGACCTAATATGTATACTTATAATGTTTATTTGTTAGGAAAATTGAAGATGTAATGATCCCACCTTACCCAGCATCTCAACACCCCCCACCACACACACACACACACATGCACACAACACACACACACATGCACACAAGCCATGTCACCCTTATGGGCACACCTCTGACTACAGCCAGTTGTACAGTAGACTTGGTGCAGGGTATAAGCCACTACTAAGCCTGGTATCAAAAACCTCTTATACAGCCTGGGATGTGGAGGTTGTAGAAAGTCTGAGGTTCTGTATTTTTGTGACAAATTTCATGCCTTATTTTTGAAAGATAATGATTTACTAACTTTTCTGTTTTTTCCTGCTACCCAGAAGCGTCATATATACACCTGGTGTTATTGTGTAAAATTAGTGATGCATTTTCACACAAACATACACACATACAGACACTGCCCCCAACAAGCCCAGTGTATTACAATATGCACTAATTTTTCACATCCACACGCACTTTATGACACTGCCCATAACAAGCTAGGCCTATCACAAAATGGGCAAACACCCACACAAATGTTGCATGCTTACCTATGCCTACTAGAGAAACTCTAACTTACCTCAGTCATGTCCTTGGGGTGTGGGATTAAACCAGACCACAAGGATAAACCCACACAGATTCAGGGAGGACTTGCAGACTCAACACAGAAGAAATGCTGTGAGATGACAAAACTACACATTGTATCAATAAGCAATTGCTTTCACACACATTCTGCTCCTGCCAGACCATCAAATATAACTATTTATTTACAGTAATGATATTTGATTGAGATGGAAAGTGAAAGAAATGTTGGTCAACTTGCTCCTCTTAAGCAAACTGCACCCCCTACACACACACACACACACACACACACACACACACACACACACACACACACACACACACACACACATGCATACATATGCAAATATAAACCATAGCAATAGTAGTTATACACTGACTGCGCCAAATACAATACACAATGTGGCACTACTCCTCTGACACCAGAACAGTGACTGATGTTTAACACTGATCATACAACAGCAGTGTTAAGTCATTTTTACAACAGACAGCCTCTGTAGCCATTGAGTATAATTATTTAACTGATTGTGTATGCCTCAGATGTCTGTAGTAAAACATTGTCATAGTAATGTATTTCAAGTTTGCATCAGATGATCACATAGTAATCACAGTAAAGTATTCTATTTTGCATCACACAAATGCATACTTATCCTACAAAACCAAATTCTTGACAAGAGGGTCAGCTGCTTTTATTAACAGAGAGCTCTCACCCCAAACCAACAGTTATAGTAATTTCTGTGTACACTTCAGTAGTTTGATTGTGATAAAGATAAATGTGATATAATATAGTTAAGATTTGTTTAATTCAGTCAGTAGCCAGAAAGCAAAGGATTCCAAGTTGGTTCAAATTAGTCCTGCAAAGCTGGAATCATTAGCAAACAACTGAAGTAATTTCCTTCCAGCAGACAATCTCAGCAGTTGTAACTACTGTATTTATGTATATCTCAGGTGTCTGGCCCTTAAAAAATAAAAAGCAAAATACTAGCATCACAATGTAATATGTTCAACTCAGAACTCACAGCTACTTAGCACAAGAGTCAGGGACAATGTTAAAAATAATGGGGAGGGCAAAGGCCAAAATCAGTCTTTTCGGTTCTTTTCAGCTAATAGAGTCCCCTTGCATACTGAAGCCTGAAAGGAAGGAACTTGTAGTACACTTCCCATTCTGTCATTATTAAAACATACTGCAGATTGACAGGCCTATCCCAAATAGTCAAAAATACATTGCCTATTAGCCTATTTACTATTTTTTTAAACAACAAACATCTTTAAATGATCACTTATGACATAGGCAATCATACATTTACATAAATGAAAACAAACCATATTGACCTATTTTCAGTTGCAAATATTATACAGCACATATAATCTTCTGTACAGTCATTGTCAATCAAACATTATAGAGCTCATTCAATTCCTGCCTTCCTTTAAAGTTCATTCCTCCTTCAAAGCATTATTCTGCATGTATTGTTCCCACAATTCCCAGTTTTTCTATGTAGTTTACTCCTATCCTTTTCTAAAGATCCTGCAGTTCTTTTATCTCTGTTACTATATTCACTACTTCTAGTATGGTTGGTTTAGACTTTGCTTTCCATTTTCTAGCAATTGCTTTTATGGCAGCCACCAGAATTAAACTCAGTAGGCAATTCGGATTCTGTACCACAACGCAAAAAAATAGTTTCCTTAGTTACTCCAATTTGCTCACCCAGTATTTCTGACAGAGTAGTCTGCAGGGAATTTTTAAAGTGTGTCAACTCATTACAGTCCCAAAAATTATGTCCATAATTACCTGTTTCTTCCCCATCACACCTCCAACATTTACAAAGCACTTGAGGAAAAATTATTTGGAGTCTGCATGAGGTATAAAAATACGTGTGCAGACACTTCCAAGAAAAGATCCTAGATCCTGTAGACTTTATTAATGGAACTTCATTTCTAACTTAACTTATTAATACAGTAAGGTTAAATAAAATGACTTTACTTAAACATGTGCACCATTGCTGTGTAAATAACCAAATAATAAGACTAAAGGCTAGATTCATGAAAGCCTGCACTTTGCGCTAAACTCGTGTGCACTACACACAGTGATGAGAGTAATGTTTGCGATTTATTAAACAGCTCTTCATGCTGTGCACAGCCACAAAACAAAGGTAAGTGGCAGAATATGCTAATGAAGGCATAAGTGGTTGAATTACATGTTAACGAAGCATTTCTAAATGGAAGAGAGATTCAGGAATGTATAAAACCTGCATCTAAATTCCTCGCTCACTTTTGCCCTGTTTTCCAATACTCTTTAGAATACAGCCACAAAGACACTTAGAAATAAATGTGAGGAGTTGTTGCTGCTTTCATTAATCTGTATGTGCAACAGGCTTTAATACAATGTGTTATTGCTGCTGTCATACCTCAGGCTGGAAGGAGAAGAGAGTTCACACCAAATTTGACTTATCATGGACTTCATAACACTGAAATATTAGAGTACTACAGGGTGGACAGGGACACCTTAGAGGAAATATGCAGCCTATGCCATCCTCAACTGAGGCCCCATTGCAGAGAAACCATCCCAGAAGAAACCATGGTATGTGTAGCATTATGTGTACTAGCTGTAGGTGCTTTTCAGGGAAATACAGGGGATATATTAGGAGTGTCACGTGCCTCAGCCTCAAGAATATTATGCCAATTTCTAAATGCAATGCTGCAACATGTAAGGGATCATATCTGGTTTCTACATACCCCAGAGGAGACAGACCTGCCATCATGCAACATTTCTATGCCATAGCACATTTTCCTGTGACTCTTTGAGCCATGGACTACACAAACATTGAAATAAATGCCCCACCCTTTGAACAGGGAAGGAGGTACATCAACAGAAAAGGATATCAATCTGTCAACTATCAGGTGGTCTGTAATGCCCAAGGCATCATTTACAAAGTGTGTGTGCAGGTAACCAAGAGAGTTTTCATGACTCACAAATGTGGCACTTTGTTACTTGTATGTAAGGTTTTATAGGAGTGACTTCTTAAAAGGGCGTCTAGTGGATGATACAGGTTATGCACTGGAATCTTGGTTCATGACACCCATGAGAAATCCACACACTCACAATGAGCAAGATTACAATGATGCAGACATGCATGAGGAGTATGAGGAAGAACAAGCAACTGTGGATGATCCTGGCAGATATAGACATGCAAAATATACTATGCCTCTAGCTAAGAGGCAGAGGACAGCATACACACTCACTACTTAAGTGAACACCTTAGATGTTTAGGAATACAAATGGTAACAGTGATGCATGCAACATAGAAAACTTTACTTACACATGTAATGGTTGTGTTCTGTGAGCATCAGAAAGCTTCAACCCTCGAAGAGATAACTTGTAACAGAAGCATTAACCACAGTAAGTGATGAACCTGTAAAAGAGAGATAGAACTGATTACCCTCATATTCAAGTATTTTACATCAGTAAGATAAAACATGGCTTAGCTGTACAGGAATGTCAGCAGCAACTTGTGAGTGATGTATGCAGCATAAATTTTAATCTTCCCAATACTATGCATCACACAATAAAGTTGCCTAACTTAGACACCTCAAAAGTGACCAGTACAATTTTATCATTATTTGCACAAGGTGCTGAGTAAGAGCTAATTATTAACTAATAAGTCTGTATTACTAGGAGTACTACTACAGATACAATGAGGATTACAAACTATATAACAATCATTTGAACATGACCAGGAAAAAATGGGTCTGCATTAGAGCATTGAAGTTTCAAAACTTCGAATGTTCTAATATCAACCCCTATTCAGCAAAAGCTGAAACTATCGAAGCTACATAAAAAAAAAATTTCCTAGGGAAAGAATTTGGTTGTCCATTGCTGTTGCTTTGGTATTTTCAGTGCTGTGGTGGAAAATTACGAGTCAGGTTCATGTAAGTGCGCGATTGAGTGCGGGTTAGGTTAGTTAGGGTTAGGGTGCGGGTTAGGTATGTGTGCGACTGTGTGGACGTGAGGGTTAGGGTGGGTTAGGCAAGGTAGGGTTAGGGCACGGGTTAGGTATGTGTGCGATTGTGTGGATGTGAGGGTTAGGGAGGGTTAGGTGAGTTAGGGTTAGGGTGCGCCAGGTAAGTGATTGTGTGGGACGGAGGTTTGGGCGGGGTAGGTGAGTTAGGGTTAGGGTGCGGGTGAGGTGAGTATGCGATAGTGATGGACCTTAGGGTTTAGGTTAAGATAATTGGATAGTTAGTGGTATATGTATAGTGTAGTGTAGGGTTAGGTGTAAGAATTTAGGTGTATGTGTGTGGATTGCTGTTTGTTGTGTGTATGTGTTTTGGAAAAGCAAATTTTTTCCCTAGGAAAATATTTGCTGTTCTGTATGTTCGATGTTTTCAGGCTTTTGCTGAATAGAGGTCGATATTAAAACATTCGAAGTTCTGAAACTTCGATGTTCTAATATAGACCCGAAAAAACAAAATAAATCCGTATAGTACTTTTGATTAAAGCAAGCTTCTGAGTAAGCAGGCATTAGCTATCTATTTTGTGCATCAGACATACATAACCCAAAGTCACAAAGAAATGTGCAAAGGGCAGAGCACAGGGTGGTGATGGACAGTTGCAGGATGGCAAGTCTGACACCAAAGAATGGTTTGTACGAGTGTGAAATAGAGTTAACAGCAACTATACATTGTCAGGGTCAGTAGCAACAGATGTAACTCATTAATTAGTAATGTTTATATACATGTATGTGTGAGGTGATCTGGCCAAGATGACATTCTATAGATATGGCTCAGAAAAAATGCAATTAAACCTCATTGGTTAGCACCTTGGCATCCTAGACAGATGTGAGTCATGCATCACACAGTATTCAGTTTTCCATTACCACCCCCAATCACAAAAACAACAACCTCTGCTTGGAGTTGCACTGCTAGTTCCATGACCCTGACTAGAACTCAAGGTGCTACCTGAACATGAATGATGTCTGCTGGATGAGCTGTCATCATGACTAAGTCCACAGCCATGATCATGTGGTCTACCATGTCTGGCTATGAACACCTCAATCACTGATGGAGCAGTAGAAGTAGTGCCACTACAAGAGAGGATACAGCTATGTCAGCTAACACCTAATGATTTAGCAGCCCTCAGGCTACATGAATGCTGATCTTCCAGCAGATGTTTCATTATAGACACAGCATGATCAAGTGGTGTCATTCATCCAGTCTAAAGAATCACACACACAGGTCAGTCAGTCTCTGACATCAGAAATCACAACATTCAGTACTCTATCTCTTCTAAGGCCCTGTTGGAAAGTACTATGCCTTCACACTGGTCCTACAGATACATTGTGTAGCACTTATTGACACACCAGTATTAGGGGAATGACAGAAAGTGTGCCTCCTCTGAGCACCTCTACCAGTACCACTGTGGGATATTTCACCCTCATGATAACTAGGTGGACATTCTGCCAGCTCTGCAACTGGAGCAACCACACTATCCTGATCAAGCATGTCACATTCAACCTGTTCTATGAAAGATGGCTCTGTGTGAGAAGTACGCATCAATATACTGACTGTGTCCAAACTGTGGGTAGGAGATGTGGGAGCCACAACCTCACCTTCTACAACCCCAGTATGTGCTTCTTCATTACTGTCATCATCATCAGATAATACTGATACTACAATATCAGACAGAGTGCCACAGTGCTGGTGGCTAGCTCACCCTTGATTAGTGCAATAAAACACAATAAAAGAGAAATAAAGGAATTACTGTTCAGACTTATGCTGCATAACACTGAGATAAGCAATAGCAGTTGCAAGTACAATTAAACAAGTAACTAAAGTAGACTTCAAGATAAAATTCTATTAATTAGTACAAGTAAAATATGTATATCCATACCATTTGCAGGTGATTGTGGGAACTCATAACCAGATGTGCCTAAATAGAGAAAATGGAGATAGAGTGATTAAAATGAAGGCAAAAACTGAAAGACAAACCTCTCCTTCTTATAAATCTAAATAAAGAGCTGATACAGTTCTATCTCCATCCTTTCTCTCTCCTCCCCCTCTCTCTCTTTCTTTCCCTTCTTTATCACTCTCTTTCTCTTCTTCCATCTCTCTCTCTCTCTCTATATATATATATATATATATATATGACAGTTAATGAATGGCACACCTGGAGCATCACCAGTAGACACCCTTTGGTCATCCTGTACTACAGCACATATGTCCAGCACTACATAAACTCCCCAGTGCATTGCTGTGTTCCTTTACAGTGCACTGGAACTCCTCCTTCTCAGTTAATGGATGTTCAGTAGCAGGGCCAACACCAGTAGCCCCTAATTTCTGTCCTTTAGCACTGGCTCTTTTTTGGCCTTGGTGGTCATGTCACTAGCATAATGTTTAATGTGTTTGTACTCATGGTCATAGCCACCAACAGCAACCATCTGCTGCCATAATCATTGAGCAGCTTAATAGCTAAGACTTTCTGTAAGAGGTGTGATCCATGTTGACTGAAGGCTTGGAGTATTACCTCATTCTCAACATCTGAGAATGCAAGTTTACATGAGGCAAATGATTTGGGGCTATATCCCTGTGTCAAATTTAAAAAAAGAAGCAATGTCTGGTAAAAAAAAACATTTATGCAGGCATCATTTAAAAAATGACCTACATGATCTATATGAATACATATAACTAATACAATAACTGTGATGAAAAGTCTTCCAATAACAACTGCTATTCTTTTGTATCAATAAAAATGGACGAAGTGCACACATCACTCTCAGTTTTCTCAGAACAAATGCTAATATCACAACTGCTTAATTTATACTTGTAAAGAAACATCACATATTGACATGATTTGTATTAACATTCAGCAAAATTAATGCAATTGTAGATGTTTAACAGCACTATCTCAAGTTGGTGAATCCAAGCAGTATTCCCTACTACAGTACAAGTTATTTAGCACCAGGTTGTACTTATGTAGTACATATTAACTCCTCTAGACACTGTGAATATGTTAATCAGGAGTCATCTCATTATCATTCATGAATCAATCAATCTGCTTGAAGTTCTGGGCAAACACAGAAAAGCAGGAAAGGCTGAAGATAAAGCCAGCAACTGGATAAAAACTCTCTTTATTAGTGCTTTCATCCAAATACAGATTTGAACTTCCTCAGATACAAATTTCCCAAAATAAACAAAGTTTTAAATACCACAATCAATTAACAATCATCCAATGGAAACAGCTGTCCCATTAATACCCCCAAAATCCCCTTCCAACCATGAAGCATTAAAACTGTTAGAAAATTGCCTAGTAAATAGGATATGTAACACATATCATTAAGTCCTAGCCATGTAAAGGCATTCAGCCTTAACTGCCATAATAGTTCCTTCTTCTCCAGGTATAATTCAGTGGCCAGGACTTAATGATATGTGTTCCATATCCTGTTTACTAAGAATAAAAGCTTTGGATAGATAGTGTTAGGAATGATGACAGTTTTATTTAATACAGTTTTATAAGTACGTTTTTAGAAAATTTCTATTGTATAATAATGAAATTTTCTAACAGTATTAATGCTTCATGGTTGGAAGGGGATTTTTTTTACCTTTTTGGAGAGTAAAGTTAATGGGACAGCTGTTTCCATTGGGTGATTGTTGATTGTGGTATTTAAAATCTTGTGTATTTTGGGAAATTTGTATCTGAGGAAGTTCTAAACTTTATTTGGACGAAAGCGCTAATAAAAAGAGTTTTTTATCCAGTTGCTGGTTTTATCTTCAGCCATTCCTGCTTTCCTGGTTTGTATGAGTTTCATTTGTTTTGAAGTGCTGGGGCAGTAAACATAGCATGAGGACCTACACAGTACTGTGTACACACCTTAGCAATGCAAAAGGCAGTGTTGAGAAGTTGGCCTTGTGAAGGGCTTGCAAGTGTGAATCATTAGCACTGCAGGAATAATAAAGTGTTTCACAGTCCTGACACTTTGTTGTCCACTTACTGACAGTGTGTTAGGGAGAATAGACTTTCAAAAAATGTGTGATTGCATTGACTGTCTTAGGAGATAACCTTTATACCATTTTTATAAATAAATGCTTATGCGCTAACTGTGTCTCTGAGTTTGTTTTCTGTATTTCATATCAAGTATATAACAGTTAAATATGCAAACAGAACATTTCTAACACAAATTACATTGGATTCATTTTATAAACACATCAAAAGGGACTACTGCTCACTAGAAAGGGAAGAAAACACTATTGAATTCCAAACATGTATTAGTACTGTGACAGGAATTATTAGCTTATCTGGTGCAAGTACCCATTCCTCTAGACATCTACTATAAAATTACAAAGGAAAAGTGTGAGAAAATGCTTATCTTGGACTGTTCATATAAAGTGATACAATGTCACAGCTTGAGTATATGTAGTCTACTTTCTCTTCTTCATAATATGTATGTCTATGTAGCAAATCATGTAAATAATCTCAAATGTTTCATGTTAATGCCATGGTTTCAAAGTTCAAATGGAGAGAGGGTGATATTTTTGTGAAAGTAGTGATCTTTAATGTGCATATTTTCCTAGTACAAGACCTCAAAGTTGGGAAAACTTCACGCAGAGACAGTTTAAAATGTTCATTTCTTTGGCTTCATTGTTTGCACATTACTCGTCAGTGTGCACTGTTGACTGACAGAGGTCACTAGCAGTAAATAACAATTCACTTCCTGAAACAAAAACTCAAACATTTACTTTGGAATGCTGTTGTTGGAGTAAATGAGACTAGTGCCATTGTGTTTCGGTCAGCACTCTAGATAGTACTGAGTGAAGAAAATACATGTCTCATGCAACTTTCTCTGTGGATCAATGTGTTAATGCAGTAATGTCTGAATAACAGCAGCAATAATCAGGGTTTGATTCCAGTGTTAGCTAAATCTGTGTTTGATATCTTGATGTCACTGGTCCCTTTCACACAAATGTTTTATTAGTAATACCACATTTTGATATGCATTATGTAACATGTATAACAAGAAATAAAGTGTAAGGGAATAAAAGCAACATAATGTGGAAATACAGATGATCAATGAAATCCATTCTAAGTATGTCAGAATTAATATTCATTAAAGTAATATGCTTCCTTTATAAAGGTGCAAATCTTATTTGGATATTATGTATATAAAATTAGGTTATTTAATGTTCTGTGTTGATCTTACATGAAATAGTGCAATTACATGAAGGCATGATAGATGTGTAACAAAAATGCAAGTGGCAAACATTGTTAAAATAGTAAATGTCTGAGGCTAATGACTTGTAGTGAATTGCATTAAGCATAACACTGATCATAGTTAATTTAAATTACAGTTTCATATGTATAACATTGATTATTAGTAGTGATTTTCAAAAAAATGCTTGTACTGTCACTTTCTTTGTAACTCAATGTGTAAATGCAACAGCATATGCGATTGATTCTAGCTTTTGATATTTTGAATGTACTCATCACAGTGTTATGTTTTTGGAACTTGAACTGTCATTAGTAGTAATACCATCTTTGTATATGCATGATATAAACAATATGACATTTACTAAAGTGTCAGTAAATACAATCATTAACATGATCAATGTGGAAATATTTATAATATTCTTGATTAATCATCTATATCTCCTAAGTAGTATTTTTTTATTTTATTTTAGTTTGTTTACTGGGGTAGTACACTGATCACTCTGGACCATTTGCAGGCACAGCCCAGGTGAAGAGTTTAAAAAAAAATAGAACAAACTCACAAGCACAGATTGATCACAGACGATAGAAGACAGATAATCCCATAGACAATTAATACAGTATGTAAATAACCTTAGCAAAGGAGAAAATCAAGTTTGAATTAAGTTTAGAAATAAATATGAAAGAGAAGCAGCAGCTGAAAACAAAGGGTCAAAGTAGAAGTCATGCAGGTGAAGAGGGAGTAAGGCTATGTGTCCAGTGGAAAAGCACTTGCAGTCAGATTTTTGAATAAGGTGTCTTTTGAGTTGATCTCTAAAGGTGTAATCATGACAGTAAGACATTCCCTTTAAAAATATATAATTCTTGCTTGTATATGATGTGTACAAAATGATATATGGATTAACCAAGCAATATACTTTATTTGTTATGCTTCTTTTATTTGTTTTCTCTTCTGTACAGCTGCTGAAGACATAACTAGAAATAGGAAGTTATTTCAGAAAAGAAAGGCTCCCTTCAGTGGAACAGGGCAAGTACGGCTCTGGTATGAATGCAAGCAAGATTATAATACATCTGAAATGTATTTGATTTTATCAGATTTGAGGGCAACAGTCCAAATTTCAGGGCAGAGCTTGATACATGCACACACACTAGTAGATATACCTTACCTATGTATCAAGCATACATGCCTGCTTCAATAGCTCCTGATCATTGCATTAGGTAATTTGAAAATCAACTTTGTTGTATAGGGGTTCAAATCCCAGCATCATCAATTAGCTTTTAATACAAAATAGTATATAAAAATATTTTCTGCAATACTAAATAACATTAAACATTACCATTTTGTAAATTAATGTGTTTATTTGGAATGCATATATCTGATTTGTCATAGTCATCTAACTGTTTGCCTAATTTATAGAATAGTAGTGAGATTGATTTATTATATGACATATTTATTCCTTCACATCATATCTGGATGTGGCAAAGCTTACCATAGTTTATATTTTGAAATATTACTCTAACATAGTATTAATGCTATTATATATGTTTTTTCTCCACTAACCCCCCTCTCTCTATCTCTCTTTTCCACATGGAAACATTGCTGCTGCAACACAAATAACCATCAATATGAGGAGCTACAGTAACCACTGGAGATCAGACCACCATACCTCCACAAGTGTCTGTGGTGGCACCACCACTGGCAGACAGGTAACCAACACATCTGGGTTCCAACCTGTCAGTGTTGCCTCAACATCTCCTGCACTAACTTCTCCAACTTTATAATATAACACTGTCCCAGATTCTGGAGCAGTGGTACCCTCCAGGAGCAATATTAGTGGAAGTGATGATCTTCTCACCCATCAGCAGCAGACAGGGCTGGTGGAAGACACAACTGTGAGGGGCCTTAGCGCCCAAATCAGCAGAGTAGAAAAAGTTCTGCATCAAATTGCAAAGTTGATGTCTTGTACAACACTGACCCAGGGAGCTTTTGACAGGAGACAGTGATGAAACTTCTGAGGGTGAGGACTAGATTCTCTTTGTACTTATTATGGATGTGGATGCATCTCTGATGTCCAGTACCTAACCCCACTCATGATGTCCTCCTACCTTTTGTGTCCTTCACCATCCGTGTCTGTCTTATATGACCTGTATGTCTGTGTTTGCTACCTAACTATCCCAGCTTCTTAACCATATTTCCCAACAGTTGTGTCTCTACAAAAAAAATTAAGAAATGGGCTTTAAGAAATGGGCACCTGTCTCCCCCCCCCAAAAAAAAAAATACACCCCATATATAGCTCTCCCTTTTACCTATGTGTCTTCTTGACACAAGGGATTTGATCCAACTGGCCAGACAATAATATTCAGTTGTCACCAAGGCCTGATGTGGAGACTACCCAAATTCATCAAGTTATTGCTACAAGTACACATTTATCTTTTGAATAAGTGGATAGCTATGATGCTCTCATATGCATTTATCTTGTGAAGAAGTGAATAGCTGTAGTACTTTCCCAACACAATTCTGCATATTCTTTCAAGCTTCCCTTGTGTCCTACCCCATGCTTGCTCCCTTTTTTCACACATTAAGTATGATCAAAAATAGAAGCATGCACAATGCACGTCATGGTCATTGATGACCGATTAAAAAAAAACTTTACTTTTTGTCCTTAGCATTTGTCTGACACTTGGCATCATGCACTCGTGCTGAGTGATATTAAATGGTGGTTCACATCCTATAGCAAAAGCTGAAGATTTTACTTACACTAGTAAGGTTATCTCCATGCAAATTCAATTAATCCTGCTGCACTATAGAAAACAAACTATTGTGAGAAAGCTATTCTTAGCATATTTATTAGGCTGTTGGATGTAACTCATAGAATGTCACAACCATGACTGTGATAATGCCTGATGCCTACATTCTCCCTTGGTTCAATCTTTTGTCACTGTGCCTACAGTCTCCCTTGATTTAATCTTTTGTCACTGTACCTTCAAATATGAGCTTTTATCTTTGTACAGTGCAAGCTCCTATGTGGTGTGCTGAGATAATGCTAAGGTCTGTAGACTGCTTTTTGTAGAGTGTCAGAGGTTCAAATCCAGAAGTATGTCAAACATTCTCTAAATGTTTTTCCATATTAAGTGTGTGTGTGTGTGTGTGTGTGTGTGTGTGTGTGTGTGTGTGTGTGTGTGTGTGTGTGTGTGTGTGTGTGTGTGTGTGTGAGAGAGAGACTGTTGGCTACATATGTTATTAACCCACCAATTTATTCCTTATGCCTTCGACATGTTTCTTCTCTCCTACCCCTGCTTGTTCCAAATTGGAAACACTTTGTTGTACAGAACATGACAGAAGAATTAAGATGATGCACCTAAAACTAACACAACACAAAGATGGCCAGAAGTGGCCCATAAATAAAATTCTTTTTATCTTTCCATCTCTGTCTTCCAGTCTCTTTCACTTATCCTTTCTATGCCATCACTCTTTGTCCTCAGCATTTGTGCAATGTCTGTCACTGAGCAGCAGCTATAACTCACAGTTAATGGCAGTACATGGCTTATGGCAAAATTAGTTTTTGCCTTCAGCAACATAGTTTTTTTGCCCTTGCACTATCGTGTTTAGCCCTGTTGTGATATGGAAAGACAGCTTGATAACAGTATGAAAATAGAGTTGTTATCATATTTTGAACAGACTGCAGACTACAATGTACACCCCCTTATGGATATTTCAGTTGTATCTAATATTATGACGTATGAGGCAAACTTCCTTGCTTCATAGTTTTTCTATAGTTTCTTTAAATGTCTATGTTTTGGTACTTATTTGCCTTCCTTTGTGGTGTAATCAACTAGTGATCATGTCTATAGACTGCCAATGCAGATTGACAAGTGTGTAAATCCAACATCAGTAAAGAAATAGTGAACATGACAATTTCTCATTAATTGACGGTATAGGGATTCATACATACATCCATGATTCCACCAACATTAACACTCTTGATCCCTTATGTGGTTCATAAGCAGTCCAAACATGCTCATACCATCCAGAAATAAATACAAGACATTTGTTATAATCAAAGATTTATGGAATAACAAGAATGTTTCACTAGATACATCTTAAAACTATTGCTGCTATACAGACATAAGTGGATAGGATGAATTAATTTTATTGTCATGCATTTTCTGAAGTTCTTAAGTATGACATATGCATGTATATTATCATGTAGTGATGTAGTTTTTAATGATGTCATACAAGCACATATAATTGCATAAGTAGCAGTACAATGTGCCTCAAATCCACAGAGAGTCACCAGATGTGTAGACAGTCTAAGTAAGTACCAGTACTATCTACATAATGAGAACTTTAATGCAATTATTATGACAATTGTGTAACTCATGGCATAACACACCTGAATTGGATCGCAATCAGAGCTGTTTCTGTATCTGTACTCCTTATTTGTGTGAATGTTGGCTTGGAGCATTATAAACTACTGTTATTTCCTTTTTTAAGTTCAAAACCTTAGAATATTACTACACGTGCTCTAACACTTTGCCATCACTCATGCAAATGAGGTTGAAAGTGGTGTGCTTCAGAAAGCAGATTTCACAAAATTAAAGTAATGTCCGTGTCTTATATTGCTTCTGTACGTTATAATGGTTTATTGTACTCAAGATATGATGATTTAATTGTGATGCTGTGTAAACAATTCATTATGTAAATTTGTGTCTGCACTATAACACCTTAGACTTGCAATTGATGTACAATGGTGTAGGAACTTTGCACACTTACTTGCTGAGTGGTATTAAGTAGAGAACTTGTAAATGTTTGACATGTATGTAGGTAATTTACACTGCACATTATCTGGTCATAAGGAAATGTTGAAAATGTCACACTAAATGATTATTTTTGCATAAAATCATCCTGAGCTGAACAATCAAGAATGCTTGGTTGGCAATCCACGGTTTCACAAATGTGATTAACATCAATGCACCATACTGTGAAACAGCTATATGTCACTCACATGACTGAAATGTACATTACTGACAGGATATATAATTAATCACAGAATCTGAGCAGCATGTAATTACTTTTGATCAACATCTTTCTGTTTGTTCTGAATGTCAAGACACATTCCTTTTCAACAAAACCTGTGATGCGCACTACCTTCTCTACAACAAAGTGTTATGGTAATCCTTACAAATGTGCAGTACCTCACCCTTAAAGTAAGACTTCTCTACGTCATTCAAGGTTGATGCAATGTACTCTAGATTGAGTACTTAAATGGGTAGGTGTTTGAATATAGCAGTGACTGATAGGTGTACGTGTGTCTGTAGTGCTAGATAGGACTGACTTCACAGAGCGGATGTGGACACCTACTCAGGAGAAACATTTAAGCCAGGACAGGGCTCCCCATTGCTTTCTTCCAGTTTTAAAACCAAAGAAGAGCACTAAATGTTGTGAGTCCTCAGCAATAATTTTATTACAAATAGTTAAGCGCTTTCGTCAATGCCAGGTGACTTCCTCAGAACACTTAAACACCAAAAGAATATTGTTTAAATAATATAAACTCAGCAATGATTGGTTCATTCTCCCACCAATAATTTAACAAGAATGTCCCTAATTCATGATATGCAACACAGCTCATTAATATTAAGTATAAGTTCATTAAAAACACAGTTTAAAAACACATAGCTAATACATTGTTGCAATACATTTGTATTCAACAGTTTGTTCATCACAGTAAGAAATTCAGCCATCCTATTCATTATTAAATATGTATCTTAAAAAAACTTAAGAAACTAGTTGATATATATATATTGTGTGTGTGTGTGTGTGTGTGTGTGTGTGTGTGTGTGTGTGTGTGTGTGTGTATATATATATATATATATATATATATATATATATATATATATATATATTTATATATGTATGTATATATATATGTATATATATATATATATATATATATATATATATATATATATATGTGTGTGTAGACTTGTTATACAAATGTTTAAACCTGTCCTACTTTTTCTCTTAATATTGGCAGGATAGTTAAATGGTCATTTAAACCCAGAAAGAAGTTTGCAGCTAGCCTTAATTGCCATAGTAGTTCTTTTTTACTAAGAACATTTTCCCAATCTCCTCCCCTAGCTTCAATGTGAACAATGTCAATGTTGTTCAAACTACTGGGGCTGGGAGAGTGCATAACTTTAATGGGAGGAAAAGTATTCAGCAGTGTATGAATACTGTTTCCCCATGCGCTTGTAAAAGGACTGGTGGTAAAAATGGAAGTCCTTCTGTGAACAAAGTTAAACAGCATTACGGCGCATTACTTAAGAAACATTTTTCTTTTCCCAGTTCTAAACCAGCAACATAGGCATCCAGTAACAAAGACATTGGTTCTTTTAACTTTAAGTCCTTAAAAGACATGATTTATTCTTTTGAGAAAAAATTATTTAAATTTAAAATGTGCCAAATGGAGATTTGTTATTTAAATGAATGTTTAAAGATGAAAGTGGTTCCACAGGGGTTAAGAGTTTTTAAATTTCCCTTCGGGTTACAGTACAATACTGAAATTATTAAGGAGTTTACGACAATGTTTGGGGGTTTGAATTGTTAAACAAAAGTGTATTTTATTATGAGCAGATGGAGAAAAAAGCTTCGAAAGGAAGTTGATAACTTAAATTACATGATTTTTAATGATTTATTGTTTACACAATATGAGGGATTCTATTATAAAGTCATTAGTAGGGTTGAAACGAAATGTGATAACATTTTCAACAAGAAAGTAAAAAAGTTAGATAGAGATTGTAAACAGTATAAATATTGTAAAGTGTATCCTATTGATAAATTGGTTTTTAGTGATGTTAATAAGGATGGGTGTTTACCTTTATTACATCATGGGGAAGACAATATGGGCAATGTGGATTTTGAGTTGTTAGGTGAGGACAAACATTCCATGGAGGAAGGGAAGGACAATTTTTCTGAGTATCAGGATTTTCCGCTCCCGAGATGCTCAGAAAGAATAGCCAGTCGGAAAGAAGAGACATACAAAACCTGCAGCAATGCAGCACAACAGCACAAGGGATTTCCCAGGTGGTAGAAATACTAGTCACAGATTCTAAGACACAAGTTGGCAACATTCAGCATACATTTAATGGTTTTAATATTATAATTATACTGATAGACCTATTTCAGAAGAATTTTTTTCTTTATTTTCTAAGGGGTTCAAATTTGTTCCCATCAAAATCCCAGACATAGCAGAAACATTGGTAGATGTTCAACTTTACCTGAGAAAATTGAACCTAAAATTAATGTTTCAAAATAAAGATGGTAATAAGTCTATTAATAATTCTACTAAAATGTTTAGAAAGAGTAGTGTTTTTAATCCTCCTCTCCATCCGCTTATAACTACCTTTGAAAAAGTTGTTAAGGAAGATATGTACAAAATGTGGGGAGAGAGAAGAAGGGTATTCTCTAACCTTAACAATAAGGAAAGATGCTTATTAAAAGACTTAAGAAAGGACAAGAGTATACGTATTATGACACCTGACAAAGGTGGTGGTATTATATTATACAATTCAGAGGATTATGCTAACACTATGCAGTCCATTTTGTTTAATGTTGAAAATTATTCTCAGTGTTCTAGGAATGAAATACATATTTCTTATCAAAGAGTGGACAGTTTTCTATATGAATATGTTATGGACCAGAGGATTTCTAAAGAAGACTATGATTTCCTCTTGAACATACATCCTAAAATTCCTGTTATTTTCGGTATTCCGAAAGTACACAAGAATGTTGAAGTACCACCTTTTAGGCTAATTGTGGCAGCTGGAGGTTCCAAAATACATAATTTGGCTGTATATGTTGATAAAAAAGTAAAGCATGTTGTAGAGCAGTCCTCACACTTGGTAAAGGATTCTTGGGACTTTCTTGGTCAATTAAAAAGTGACTTGTGGTGTCCTAACAGTATTTTCCTTACTATAGATGTTCAGGATTTGTTTTCCTGTATTCCTAAACAGGAAGGTTTAGCCTTTTTTGAAGAAGTACTCTTCACCTGTTCTCATTTACCCTCTGATGAGATTAATTTAATATGCGAACTGATGGGTCTCATTTTGGAAAATAACTATATTTATTTTGAGGGGGAATATTTTCAGCAGGTGAAGGGGGTGGCAATGGGAGCCGCTTGTGTCCCTGTTTATGCAAATTTAGTCTTGCTAGGATGGGAAAGAGAATATGTTTTCAAAAGTGAGTTCTTTTTAATGTTCTTTTTTACAGTAGGTCTTTGGATGATATTTTTATTTTATGGAAAGGAGCCTCTGAATCTATTTCATTATTCATCCAATACCTAAATGGGACTACAAATTTTTTGAAATTCACCTTTGATTACCATGAACAAGAAATTAACTATCTGGACACCACAATATTAAAGGACCATGAGAAATTTATTTCTAGAATTTATCGTAAAAAAAACTTTTTGCAACAGCTACTTGCACTTCAATAAACACCACCCTATACTCCAAAAGAAAAGTATTATCAAAGGTCAGGCTATCAGGGTAGCCAGGATGACATCCTTGAAAAAGGATGTAATCCATGAATTTATGTATTTAAAGGACATGTTCCTAGAAAGAGGATACCCTGGTGAATTTATTGATACAATTTTAAAAGGAGTACTAGATGAGTGGGGTACAAGGTACATCCCGCTGTTGGGCAAAGGACTTAATAAAAACAATTATTCTGAAGTAGATTCCAAAAGGGAGAACAAAATTGACTTTGAACAGGCATGTGTTGTCCAATATAGTCCCTTGTATCACGGAGTTAAAGAAATACTTTATAAAAATTGGAGTATTTTTAAAACTAACCCTGACGTCTTCCAGGTAGTGGGTGAAAAACCTATATTTTCAACTAAAATAGGACCTAATTTAAAGTCAGTCCTGGAAAGGAGAACTAACAATCAAAGTTGTTTTTATTAAGTCCTTTGCCCAACAGCGGGATGTACCTTGTACCCCACTCATCCTGGGACCACTCTTGTTCGGTATATACTTTTCCGAGGTACAGGCAAACTTGGGAGGACTATGGCAAACCAAGTTCGCAGACGACTGCAAACTGGGCGCCATAATCAACTCTCCAGCTGACACAAACATCCTTCAAAATGGTCTCACAGAGACAGATAACTGGTGCCAGTGCCATGGTTTAAAGCTAAATGCCAAAAAATGTATAGTCATACCCTTTGGCAAAAACAATGTGCCCACAAATTACCACACAGGCGGAAACCCATTAAGTACAGAGAAAGTTATTAGGGACCTGGGGACCCAAGTTGATAGCAATCTCTCCTTTGAAAACCACATTGCCAAAGTGGTTAGAAAGACCTTCTACATAGCCCACCTCATCACGAAGGGTTTCACATCTAGATCAAGAGAGGTAATCGTGCCCCTTTATTCATCCCTCATCAGGCCCATCATAGAATACAATGCCCCTTTTGGGATGTACCTTACCCGACACCTGCAGCAATTAGAAAGACCCCAAAAGTATCTCACCAAGAGGATCAAGGGTCTCAAACAGATGCCATATGCTGCTCAGTTAAAAAACTCCAGCTCTACTGAGTTGCATACCGCCTACTTGAGGCGATCTATGCCTGACATACAAAGCTATGTCAAATCCAGAATTAATGGACATGCTCCACCTCAGTAAATCTAAATCCCTTAGAGCCACATGCTCGAGGGACTTGAACCTCAGCACAGAAATAAATAGAACTTGCTGGAGGGACAGGTTCATAACCCAGAGGCTCCCTTCGCTCTGGAATAGAATTCCAGTTCATGTGAGGCAGAGCACCTCACTGAATCTCTTCAAGAAGAATCTCGATAGGTGGATGGGGGATCGTAGGTTTGTCCCAGGGATTACTCCCGTGTCACTATTAGACAGAGGCACAGTAAATTAAACCTTAAAAAGGGCACAGTATACTCAAATCAAGGGGTGGCGTAAGCCATACAGAATCAGGCTAGGCTTATAATTGCCTCAGGGCAGATAGCCTAGTATGAACCTATGAACCTATGAACCTAAGTGAACAGGGGAATTGTAATGGGAGCAGGCCCTGTGATAGATGCTCCTATTGTTCCTATATTTTACAGGATAGCTCCATTTCCCTAGACAATCAAAATAAAAATACTGTGTTTTTGAGAAGGGGTAACTGATTTTCAAGTAAGTTGGTATATATTGCTAGGTGTAACACCTGTACATCATTTTATGTTGGAAAAACTGAGAGGTTATTTAAAACCAGGATTTATGAACATCTGTACAACATAAAAAATAAGAAGGAAACCAACGCCCTATATAAACACAGTTTACAATGTGCTGACTTTTGTGGTTTTAAATTTGTTATTCTTGACATTGTTCACATTGAAGCTAGGGGCGGAGATTGGCAAAATGTTCTTAGTAAAAAAGAACTACTATGGCAATTAAGGCTAGCTGCAAACTTCTTTCCGGGTTTAAATTACCATTTAACTATCCTGCCAATATTAAGAGAAAAAGCAGGACAGGTTTAAACATTTGTATAAAAAGTTTACAGATATATACACACTATATATATATATATATATATATATATATATATATATATATATCAACTAGTTTCTTAAGGTTTTTTAAGATACATATTTAATAATGAATAGGCTGGCTGAATTTCTTACTGTGATGAACAAACTGTTGAATACAAATGTACTGCAACAATGTATTAGCTATGTGTTTTTAAACTGTGTTTTTAATTAACTTATACTCAATATTCATGAGCTGTGTTGTATATCATGAATTAGGGGCATTCTTGTTAAATTATTGGTGGGAGAATGAACCAATCATTACTGAGTTTATATTATTTAAATAATATTCTTTTAGTTTTTAAGTGTCCTGAGGAAGTCAACTGGCATTGACGCAAGTGCTTAACTATTTGTAATAAAATTATTGCTGAGGACTCACAACATTTAGTGCTGTTCTTTGGTTTTATAGTGGTTTATTTGAGCACTATTGCACCAACAATCTTGGTTTTCTTCCAGTTTTAGCCAATATATCTTCCCTACATCACACTGATGAGGTTATCCTTTCAAATGTGCTTTAGCTCACTGTTGTATTCTAATTTTTCCACTTCTGCTTGCAGTTAATACTGTGTGTTCTAGATTGTGTAATTATATAGGTAGGTTCTAATCCCACTGTGTGTGACTGACTAGAGAGAGTGAGAGAGAGAGAGAGCGTGTGTGTGTGTGCGTGTGTGTGTGTGTGTGTGTGTGTGTGTGTGTGTGTGTGTGTGTGTGTGTGTGTGTGTGTCTGTGTGCATGCATCTCTGCATTGCTAGATAGGAAGGGCTTTATCCACAGATGTGATTTATGCATTTCTACTCAGGCAGAACAGTTACAGCAGAAGAGGATCCCCATCAGTTTCATCCCTTTTAATCTTGAAGCACACTGCTGATGTCATCCTTTAAAATATGCAGAATCCCAACCTTGCAGTTAGACTTCACCTATGGAACTTGTGGATGATGCAGTGTACTCTATAGGTAGGTAGTTTCAATCCAGCAATCGCTCACCTGTATCAGTGTGTGTGTGAATGTAAATCTTTTTTTTTTCCAAACACCTTTATTGAATTATCACTTGTGACATAGGCAAATTTACATTCATATAAAATTAATCAAACTATGTTAATATAAATGTTATACTTCACATATATTGCTACATATCATATAACCTAAGCAAGATTACATAAATTATTTAATTCCTGCCTTTTTTTAAATAAGAAACATTTGTATTAAACAATCACTTACTACATAGGCAATCATGCATTTATATGTATTTATTTATTTATTTTACATTTGTTTACCAGGAAAGTCCGACTGGGATAAGACCCATTTTCAGCAAAGGCCTGGGGAGAAAAGCTACACACACAGAGATTATACAAAAACTTATACAAGAAATTATACAAAACTTATACAAGAAATTATATTAAAAAAAAATATATATATATATATATATATATATATATATATATATATATATATGGGTCTACCTGACATTGACGAAAGCTGATAATGCCGATGATGAGAAGACCGACACCAGAAAATCGAAAACCGGGATGACCGACGGATGAAAACCCCGACGCTGAGAACACCAACATGTGAAAAGGCTGTGTAAGTATGCGGTAGTGACGGACGTTAAGGTTAGGGTGCGAGTAAGGTAAGTGTGCAAAATTGATGGACTCTAGGGATAGGGGTGGGTTAAGTGAGTTAGGGTTAGGGCGCGGGTCAGGTGAGTGTGCGATAGTGACAGTCTTTAGGGTTAGGGGCGGGTTAAGTGAGTTAGGGTTTGGGCACGGGTCAGGTGAGTGTGCGATAGTGACAGTCTTACGGGTTATGGGCGGGTTAAGTGAGTTAGTGTTAGGGCGCGGGTTAGGTGAGTGTGCGATAGTGACGGACCTTAGGGTTAGGGATTGGGTTGAGGTTGTAGATAGTTGTGTATGTCAGGTTAGTGTGGGTTTGTAAGGATTGTGGTGTGCTTGTGTTGTGTCTGTGTGCTTTTTGGACAGGGGATTTGTTTTGTTTGTTGATTGTCGGGATTGTGGTGTGTCGGGCATGTACGGTTTCGTGTTTGTGAACTTTCGGTTATGTGGTGTCGGTGATTCCGTTGTCGGTGTTGTGGTGCGTCGGTGTTGTCGGGTAGATCCATATATATATATATATATATATATATATATATATATATATATATATATATATACACACACATACAAGACATACAGTGCACCAGAAGTTACATTCTATGCTATTATAGCTGACATTTGTATTATACAATCATCTGATATAATACCTTATTGTAGTGTAGACATTGTAGTTTCTCAAAGTAAACTGAGGAGGGGTTTGTAGGGGGGAAACTGAATAGAAAAGGATGAGGTTAGAGGTCATCTAGACATGAGAGAGAGCATAGATTATGGGGTGGTCAGGGAAGAAGAAAAAGTATCACGAGAACTATTAAAAGTAGTTAGCCTGGAGTAGTGCAGGAGCAAAGCCAGGTGTCACCAAGATCATTTTTAAGAATCTTTTTGAATTGGTTGGTATTTGTGTTGGTTCTGATGCTTTGAGGTAGTGAATTCCACCTTGTTGCTACATGATGAGAAATTAGGGAGACCCCTGTTGTATTAGTGGATTTGGACACTTGTAATAGAGATTTATTGAGAGATGTCTTCAATTTGTGGTATGGGGCTGGAGAATATTTAGAAGGGCAGGGTTTTTTCAGGTTGATATATTTGTTTGTGTGCTAAGGTTAATTGTTTATAGGATAGAATTAGTGAGAGTTCTAACCAGGAGAGTTTTTTTAAGGAGTGGCAGTGGTGGGTATGATGTGGGCAGTCAGTTGCAAATCTAGCTATTTTATTATAGCATGTTTCAAGTTTAATTAAATCTGTTTTTTTAAGGTTGGTGAGAATTGGGGAAGCATACAGAAGTGTTGATATAAGATGGGTTCTAGCAATGGCAACCTAGAGGTGTTAGCTAGATAATTTTTATTTCTGTAAAAAGTACCCATTTTTTTGTGAACTTTCTTAATTGCTTGTGCTATATGTAGGTCAAATCTTAGGTTGTTATCTATTATTTCACCTAGTAGTTTTGTTTGTGAATTGGCATTAATTTTAGTATTATTCCTAGCTGTAATGTAGAAGTGGCTGGGGGGTCTTGTGGATTGGAAGATCATGAGTTTTGTTTTATTGGGGTTGAGTATGAGCTGATGGTTAGAAAGTCATAGCTCAGTATCTGAGAATGATTTTTGGGTTATATCATGGAGGTGTTGCAGGTTATTAACAGCACATATAAGTGTTGTGTCATGTGCATATTAGATAATTGAAGCCAGTGGGGTAGCACTATGGAAGTTGTTTGTAAAAATAGTGAAGACTAGTGGCCCAAGAACTGAGCCTTGAGGCACTCCTAGTGTGATGGAAATAGGGGGAATAGGACATTTAGCCATTTTACAGATTGTTGATCGTCCTGTAGATAGCTTCAGAACCAGTGAAGTACAGAGGGGCTGAGGTTCAATTTGGAGAGTGTATTTAATACTTTGGGGTGGGAGATCGTATCAAAGGTCTTGGGCATGTCTACAAAGACAGCAGAAACTATTTTACTATTATTTCTGAGTTGGTTGATGGTATTGGTGAAACTGAGAAGTGCAGTTGTGGTACTATGGTGGGGCCTGAAACCATGTTGACATGTTGCTAACATGTTGTTAAAGGTAAGATAATGGATCAACTGGGAACGGATACATCTTTCGAGGAGTTTAGATACTGGAGAGAAAATAGCGATCGGTCTGTAGTTGGTCAGCTCTGTGGAATTTCTGCCTTTGTGTAAGGGGATAATGTGTATGATTTGCCATATTGCTGTGACATGTTGTTCTGCTATGGATCTATTAATAAGGATTGACACTGGATAAGATTTGGCTTCAGCTGATAGTTTTAAATATTCGACTGGTAACTTGTCAGCTGCTATTGAAGAGGGTTTAAGCTTTTTCAGTACTTTCTTAAAGGTAGCTGTGGGAACAGGCTGAAAGGAGAAGGAGTTGGACTTAATACTGAGAGGTTCAGAGGCTAGTGATGGTTCTGTGTTTGCTTTTAATTAGAGATAGCACAGTTTCAGTGAAGTATTTATTGAATTCTTCTGCAACGGTGGTAGGGGAGTGTGGTAAGTTGGGGGAAGGGGTAATGGAATGTGTTGGGTGGAAAATGGCATTTATGATATTCCAAAATTTTTGGGGGTTATGCTGGTGTTTATGTTGCAAGTTATAAATGAAAACAAACCACACCGACACAATCCTAATTGCAAGCATTTTACATCACAAACCATACTGACATACTCCCAGTTGCAAACATTGCATTACTTATAATTTACCAAATCATTCTCAATCAAACATTACATAGCTCATTTAAGTCCTGCCGCCTTTTAAACCTCATTCCTCTGTTGTATGTATTGTTCCTACAATTCCCATTTTTTTCCTATGTAGTTTGCTCCTACACTTTTCTAAAGATCTCAATTCCAGTTGTTTTATCTCTGCTACTATAGTCACTACTTCCAGTATAGTTGGTTTAGATTTTGATTTCCATTTTCTAGTAATTGCTTTTCTGGCAGCCACTATCATTAGACACAGCAAGGCCTTACTGTGTCTAGGCAATTCCGATTCTGTATCATAACTCAGAAAAATCATCTCCCACATCAGGCCAATCTGCCCACCCAGCATCTCCAACAGTGCATCCCACAGGGAATCCTTAATGTCTGGCAACTCACCACACTCCAAGAAAACATGTTTTCAGTTACCTCTTTCTTCCCCATTCACACCTCCAACATTTGCTATCTGCCTGAGGAAAAATTCTCTGAAGTCTACTTGGGGTATAAAAATATCTATGTAAACATTTCCAAGCAAAAATCCTAAATCTTCTAGATATTTTTGCATATTTGGGAGACATACATATATCCTCCTATTGTTTCTTTGTGAATTGTTTATCCAGCCTTTCTTCCCAATCCCTTCTAATCTCCACTGATTGATTCTTATAGTTATCATGCAATATTTTATATGCTCTACTAATTCCTTTTTAATAAAGCTTCTGTTCTAGACTCTATTAAAAACTCTACCAGTGCTGGTCTTTCTTTGAGAACTCCCCTATTTCTTTCTGTTTGTCTATACTCTGATATCAATCCCTGATAGGGAAGGCAATCTCTAACCTTCAGTCCAAATAAATTATTGGCATCTTTCCATTCTATCATATTTCCCTCTCTAGTTATCTGTTCCCAATACCTTGGTTCCTTTGCCAGTTTTCTCCAATAAATTCTAGCCCCCTCTTGTCTATTGTCTGCATCCCTAATTGCAGTCATCCCTATTGGTAGAATGTCCATTTTCCATTCCCTTGTTGGTTTAGTTCTTAGAATACTTTCTGCTACTTTATAGATATAATATTCTATATGATTAATGTTATTCTCCTTCAAAGCCTGGATCCAAATTTCCAGTCTCTCCTTATTTATAGATCTTCCCCTTGTTTCATCATCATCCCTACCCAATTTGAATTATAGTTTTCTGCTTGTGCTATGTGTAGGAGTTAACTGTGTAGCTCTGAAATACCCCTTCAAATTGGGAAATCCCAATCCGCCCTATCCTACTGGAAGAATCAGCTTATCCCACTTGACTCTTGCCACCTTCCCCTCCCAAATAAAGTCCTTCATCTCTTTATTAATTGCTACCTACAACTTTTCCTTTGGTTGATAAAATATGTCTGACCTGTGTATAAGACTAAAGGACTAAAAACATTTAACAGTGTGTATCTTGCTATGCATATTCATATAACAAATCTTCAATTTTTTTTCAGTTTTTGTATTATCTTTTGTTTAGTTTCTCCCCACATCTCCTTAGCTGCCATACTAGAATAATTTTTAATCAATACTCCTAAACACTTCATTTTATCATGTCCCCATAAATATGGGTAATCCTGAACCAGGTCATGTGTAGGTACATAATTTACCACTTTTACCATTGTTTTAGAGTCATTAATTGTTGCTTAACAGCAATTTTTCTTAGTTCATGCATATTATTGAGGTAATCCCTTATTTTCTGTCTGACATTCTGCAGTTGATCTTCTTTTTGTTCTGTGAAATTCCCCCTATTCTGCAATACTTTAACATTTGTCAGCATCTCTAAATAATTCTTGCTACTTCTTAACCATAGCTCCCTTTCTTTTATTTCCACCCTATCTTTAAACTCCACCTTAATTTTATCCTACTCCCTATATTTTCAGAAGAAATTTCTATCCTGTGTAGCAACTCCTGAATAATATCCACTACCCATTCCCTAAATTCCTCTCTTTTAAACAGATAGGTGGGAAAATGCCAATGTCTCATTTTTATTTCATTACCCTGTGCTTTTATTTTAGATACTATTAGTGCATGATCTGAAATAGTTATTGGGTGAGTATCAAGACCTTCAGTTAAATGCACATGTTCCTGTGAAATGTAAATGCTGTCTACCCTAGCCTAGGTTTTATATCTTGGGGAATAATATGTAAATTCACTCCAAACTCCTATTACTGAATTCACATCTTCCATGCCAAATATTTTCCTAAATTTCTTCAAAAATATACCCTCCTTTGTTGTATTTTCCCTTCTGTACTCCCAGACACATCTTCATTGCTGCAAATCAAATTTCAGTACCCACCTATAAGTAATATTCCTTGTGGAAAACTGATTATTTCTCCCAGAAAATGTTAAGCTCCATTACTGCACTTTTAGGTGGAATGTAAATACATGCCAATGTAATCCTCATCCCTTGCCAGTAGCCCTTTACACTACAAATCTGCCATTATTATCTTTTTTATCTTCTTCTGTCACTATTGGAGCTCCCATTGCAATTAATATAAGTACTCATCTTTTCCTTTGTCCCATATATTCCACTGAATAACCATCATGAAAACCTTTCTTTATCAAATTCACATGTTCAGTTCTTTCTAAGTGTGTCTCTTGTAACATAACTATTTGCACTGTACATTTCTAATATAGTTCACTACTCTTTCTTGCATGTATTTATCTGTGAGGCCATTTATATTTAAAGACATTAAAGAAAGCATCACTGTATTAAAAAGTTATTATTTCCACCTTTTATGTATAACACCTTTTTTGTTAAATGTCTAGTTTCATCTTTTGTGTTACATGCAAACACTGTTTGGCAGGTTGAACTTTTATACAGTTGTTTTTTGTCATACCCATTTGAGCCTATGTCACATCTTATAAAACTTTTTTGTTTTAGTGGAAGCCCTCAAACAAAAAAATAAACACACCCCTGATACCCCTTAAAATCTATTACATTAATAGTAATACAGAAAACTATGCACATATTCAGATATTGAAGTTTTACCCTCCTAATAGGAACAAAAGTCCCAAACTGACAACCATATTCATAGACTTGAGTTAACCTAAAATAAATGTTATCCGTGCTAAGTCGCATGGTGCAGCCTGTGTTTCTACTAAGTGCTGATTTGTTTTGTCTTATCTTTATAGCTCTCCCAGCTGAGAAACCCCCTGAATGTTTTTAGAGAACATTAACTACCTTAGAAAAGCCCCTGAATGATTTCAGAGAGCATTATCTCCTAGCTTCTTTCTGTTTTCTTCCCCCCAACCAATTACTCTCCACCAGACTGTAGACAGTTTCTATTTATTGGATTATCTCCATGGAGACATGGAGACCATGCAGCTAGTTTCTCTCTATCAGATTGTTTCCATGGAAACATGAAGAAAAGCTGCAGAATTGTTACTGAGTATGCATGTACTTGGTAGAAAAAGCCTCATAATATTCAATGTTCTTTTTCACTTACTTGCTCTTTTGTAAAATACTCTGTTACTAAATAATTCCAAGGTCTTTAATCCAGTCATTCCCCCATGCAAGAATATGAAAATCTTGGTAATTTTTATTTTACCGTGCTTTTTAACTAGGCTTTTTTATATTGTAGTGCCTACATTTCTTAAAACTGAACAAGAAGAAAGAGAGAAGAAGGGAGAAAGAAAAGAAAAGGAAAAAAAATGACAGCAGCACCTGTTTACAATCCCCATTACACTTACAAATAACTGAAAAAAAAATACTTTATAGCATGTAAAGAAAACCACATGCCACAAAATTGGTACTACTTAAAAGAAAAAAATATTTACTCACAGCTAACTTTCTCCCTCCACTTCCATTCCCCAAAGCACTTTTCTGAACATTAATGACATGAAGTAGGGCATATGCTTTAGAGTCCCCCACAAGTCCAACAAATTCTGAAAAAGTAGAATATTTCCAGATTTTTTGTTCTGTCCTATTTCACAAATATAATGATTCCATTATAATCCCATATTAAGTTACTGGTTTTATTACTGTTCATCTCTGAAATCTTGTCTCTGCTTCATTTCCAATGCACTCTCAATTCTTATAGTCAATTCTTATGCCACCTTCCTTCTCACTACATGTGTAAGAAATTCCTTCAATGCAGTACACTTTGGAAGTGTCCCTTTCATCTGCTTTTGTCAACAATATTTTTTAATCCACATAAATGTGTCCCTATCTGCACGTGAGTAACAGTATTAGGACTCATAATTAATTATAATGAGTCTTGTTGTCTGTACAGTAATTTCTTGTTATAAAGATAAAACTTCCTCTTTAACCTGCTCCTGCCACTTAATTATGTTTTTAAAGTTGCCCTTGCCTTGCAATGTGTCATCTGTGCATGCTCACTTACTAACCTTATGCTTGTTTACAACCTGTTGTATATACTTTCTGCTCAAGTTCACATGTACCTCAACATGGCCATTAACAGCTTCTCTGGCCATGAATAGATGCTGCTTTACATGTAGGGTTACTTAGCAGCTTGCATATTTAGTGACCCCTGCTGCTTGGCGTGCATACACAAATGCAACATGTAGGCTTAGCACAACGTGTACATGTTTGTTAATGAATCCCAGGGTGCATCTGTTCATTGCTGACAATAAGTATTATTGATGTAAATAATTTTCTGATTTCAATAATTAAAAATGTTATTTCAGTATGGTAAAAAATCTAAAGATTAAGAAGCATTCTACAGACAAACAGGTTGCTGTTTACACCCATATTACCTCCAACATTCCTTGGCTGGCCTCATTGTAATGTTGGGGGACTTTTTGTGTTACCATGACTGTTTCTATCAAACGTGGAAAAGAAGGGTGCACCCCCACAGTCTCTGATAGCTATATATACCAACAATGAGACTACAATTTAGTGTGGAATGGACACATTCCCCAATCCACTTTGTTCTGCGGTTTCGCACACAGGAAAGCTGGTAATGTTAGATTATTTCACTAACAATGGACTAACTTAAGACTGACAAAAGAAGTTTCAATTAAAAATAAGACTCCTATATACATACATGAGTGTCATACATAAAATTGAAAAACAACATAGAATCACCAGATATTCTAAAAAGTTCAAAATGAAAAACACCAATGAATGAATGAATAAATAAATAAATAAATAAAAACAACATAAAAGAATAAAACCTAACTTTTGCTGGGGTAAGCCCCCTGCTCCCCCCATAGCCCCTGCAATTTATATATACTAACTCCAAGATTGCACAACAATGGGAAAAGGGCAAATTCTTGATTCCTGTCATACAGTGCTCTCGCACAAAGTAATACTTCATCACTTGCACAACCATTAAAAATATTCAATATTCCAAATGTTTGCCTAATCAGTGTTTTCATCTCCTAGTCTATTTATCTGTATGTATATATATATATATATATATATATATATATATATATATATATATATATGTGTGTGTGTGTGTGTGTGTGTGTGTGTGTGTGTGTGTGTGTGTCTGTGTATACACACACACACACACACACACACACACACACACACATATATATATATATATATATATATGCACATGTATATATCTATCAATATATCTATATGAATGTATATGTATACATGTTCCATTATACAGATAATCAAGATGTTAGTATCCCAATAACCAAAGTTAATGTTAGCTTTTTGCATTAGAATGAATTTATGTAACACAGATCTCTGATGACATGTACCAGATTATTACGTGGTTAAGTTAGGACATGATTTATTGCAAATCAGGTTATGAGTGAGTGTTACTTGTACTTACATAAGTTTGTAGTGCCATCAGATGAAGGTCTTATAAGCAATTCCACAGAATCACTTTGACAATAAAAACAATATGGCAGTTCTACTTGGGCCTGTCCTTATAGCCGAAATTAATTTCCATCCATCCTTTCACAACCGCCTATCCAGCCTAGTCTCTCCCTCTCTTCCTGTACCTTCTTTAGCCACTGTACTATCTACATTTTTAACCTAATAGTTAACTACTGCCATATACTGTTGATGTATGCATGTGTAACCTTAATTACTTATATTTTCTATTTATGTACATATGTATTTTGCAATTGTTTTGCATATGCACCCAAGAATTTCCATGTACAGCTGATTTTTTTTTTTTTGTATCTCTATTGACTAACAGTAGAGCTTTTCTCCCCAGGCCTCCACTGAAAATGGGCTTTTAGCTCAGTAGAATTATTCCCAGTCAACCAATCATTAATAAATAAATAAGTTTACAAAATAAATAAAACAAGCCCCCCCTTCTGCTTGCAAAGGCTAGGGTGTTGTAATTGGAATACTGTTATTATAGTTTACTGTGCTGTTCAAAAGACATGTTACTGTACTAAGGGATAATTTCAGTGTTGCATGACTTTGGTTTCAGTGGTGGGTCAGTTAGGGAGAAGTAATTTGCTTCATTGTTAGGTTCTTTTTTGTTGCTGTTGAAGAACATTATCTTATCTATCCTCTCATTTAGTATCATTTCTTTGCGCCAGGTTTAGAATATATTGAGGTTTGCTGGCATATCTGGTTGCAGAAAACTGATTTTTTTCTGTGCTGTATGTTGTTGTCTTTCAGCTTTCCCGGTTAAGGTTCGCCACAGTGGAACTCCGGTCCGCTAATGATTGGCAGTAGATTTTGATGAACGCCGAGGTGCCAGCTCGATGTTCAACCTTCAACGAAGGCACGCCCATTTACACATGTCTTTCGAACGCCCACCCAACCGCGGGGAGGACTTGCAGTCCATGAATATATTTAAAGGGTTTAAAATGATAAGTCTGTAGTTTTCAAATTTGTTGGTCTCACCACTTTTGATCAGACAACTAAGGTTTAAATGCTTCCACAATGTTGGGAAATGTCCATTGCTGTTCTCATGTCTATCACTATGTTTAGAGGATAGGCAATGGAAGCAGTGCTTTTCATCATGTGATCCGGAAAATAGTCTTCATTGGGTGCAAAGTGGTGTTGTTTAATAGGAGTTTCTCGGCTGTTGTGCCTGCAAGTTAGAAGTAGAAACCTGAGTAATTGCTTGGGTATGGTTATTTGATAGCATTAGTTTGTTTCTTGTTGAGTTGTTTTATAATACAGTTGAAGTAATCTGTAAGGCTGTTTGCTGTATGTTGGTGTGATGACAAGTCTACTGGGTTGTCTAAGGTAATTTTTAGTTTTCACACAGCTGTCCACTGAGTTAAAATTTCTAAAGTAGTGTTAATGGTTTTTCCTTGTTTAAGTCTAGCCCAGTTTTTGGTTTCTAGTATACCTTCCATTATTCCAGAATGAGTAAATTGAGAGCTATGATTAATGGATTTGCTTTCAGTTGGTCAACTAACATGAATGTCAATATCCTGAAGGTGAACCACTCTACATCAAAAATGGAAACGTCACCTTCTTACTACGCATGTGCTGAAGTTGCTTATCTGACCATGCAAATATTACTTCAAAAAAATAAATAGCATCCCTCCCATGTGTGTGTGTGTGTGTGTGTGGGGGGGCTGCACCTCCCGCACCCACTGCTAATGATATACTAACTCTGAGATCATAAAATCCCCAGGGACAGGGAATAATTCCTTACCTAGGGATTGTTGATCTAGCACACCTATCGACTATCTGGATAGTCAATCACATATGGTCGATTAAACTCATATCAACCAAACTCATTGTCAAGCAATCCAACAGAACACGTTTGAAGATAGTCTTGGACTTGGAGGGGGAAGGTTTATTTTTCCAGGCTGTAAAGCTTGGTACATGGTACTGAGTTTGTTTATTAAAGTACTAGAGCATGGAAAGTTATGTGATTTTCTTGTGAGGATCCATTTGGGAATATTCATCATTCCAGGTTTACTGTCATGCTTCATGGAGGTTGTGACAAGCTATGTGAATCCTGCAGAATGAATACCAAAGTATATATTCCCTGCTTATTGGTACTACTTAACACATTGAAAGTACCAAGTACTATAAGTTATGTGCAATAATCAGTGAACCAGTTCATTGTGAGAGGTAGATATTTTCTAGATGTTCCTGGTTTTAAGCATGTGCATTCCATGTGGAGCTGCTTGCTATTTCCTTTTGTTGCAGTAACTCATATAGCATTTTCCTGGTATTGTGGGTAAAGGTGGGAAAAACTGGCATTTTTGAAGAAGAGCCAAGCCAGTGCCAAGCCAAGGGTCTTGCTTACCTTTTAGACCTCACTAAGAGCTGAGTCAGAACAGACAATTGGAGCAGTAGCTACATTAAAAATATGTCTGGACGTCCAGAGATTATTTAAGCAAAAAAAAAATAAAATAAAATACAGGTACAGCCAAACAAACATTGTCAGTATTCACTGAAATGAATGAATGCTGACAGTATGTTGATTACACTTTTTAACAGCTTGCACCCAGCCACAACCTTCACTGTGCCCGAGCTACAGCAATGAAAAATGGGAAAACAATTATAATAAGCACAACATACAACTACACCACCCCATACACAGGAACATAAATGTTGCCTTGGCTAGTGGATTTTTCCTACTTCTGGTTTAATAATGATTTAGTCATATTAGTTTCATCAGACTTTGCCAGAAATGGTGAAATAGCCCCAAGGTAAAAAAAAAATAGTTACACTGTCAAAATGGGACAACAAAAGCTCTGTGAAATTTTGGAATTTGTCAGCATTATGTAAGAAACCATATTTCAGTTCCATTAAGGCAGCCCATAGTAATAATAAATAAATGAAAAACAGTACTCTTAACAACTTATTTTGATACAGAATATATAGGTTCATAGGTAGGTAATAGGCTATTGGCCCTAGGGCCTGTATAAGCCTAGCCAAAAAGGTACCCTGGCTTTTGCCACCCAAGAAAATTATTTTTCTGTGCCCCTGTTGAGCAGAGCCACAGAAGTGATCCCCGGGGTGAATTTCCTATCTCCCATCCAATCATCAAGATTTTTCTTGAAGAGTGCTAATGAGGAGCTTTGTTTGATATAGATAGGTAGCTTGTTCCAGAGTATGGGAAGTCTCTGGGACAGGAATCTATATGTCCAGCATGTTCTGTTTATTGTGGTGACAAGGTTTAGGTCCCTAGAGCATGTAGCTCAGAGGGATTAGGATTTCTTTAAGTGGAGCATGTCCAACAGCTCTGGGTTTGACATAGCTTTGTATGTTAGGCAGAGATCGACAGAGTAAAGCTGGAGTTTTTTGAGATGGTCTGTATAGGGCATCTGTTTGAGGCTGGTAATCCTCCTTATGAGGTATTTCTGCAGCCTTTCTAGTTGTTGTAGATGTCTTGTGAGGTACATACCGAAAGTGGCATTGTACTCTGTAATGGGTCTAATGAGTAGAGGGGAACAATAACCTCTTTTTTCCTGGATGAGAAACGTTTTGTGATGAGGTGTACCATGAAGAAGGATTTCTTGTGGTTCTATATCACTTTGTCAAATCACTATTTAGTGAATGCCTCTTCATCAAACAACTATTCAAGGAACAAACTAATCATCAAACTAAGTTTTCAGTGAAAACTTACCTAGGACAAAACAATGGTTGGCCACCATCTGGAATTTGCCCTTTTCCCCACTGTAGTGCAATCTCTGAGTTGGTATATTTAGTTAGGGGGTGTAGGGGTGCAGCCCCCCACATTGGGGGTTGTGAGTGGCGTAGCCTCCCTCCTATGTAGATGTTAAGTTTTTTTTTTTAATATACACTCGCTAGGGCAGACTACTGTTAGTTTTCCCTAAGAAAGTTTTTACTGAAAAATTAATTTGACGATTAGTTTGTTTGCTGAATAGTTGTTCGATGAAGAGGTGTTTTCTAAATAATGATTCAACAATGTGGTATAGACCCAATATATACACTAGTTAAATAGATTGCAAACCTTCTGAAAAGGCATACCACCTCTTGTTGTGAAACTGGGGCGATTGTCTGGCTCGTCAACAAACCATATCAACCATAACTGTCCTTTGCAGTCATGTATTGCATACCACCAAAAAGGATAGCCCATTCTGTAAACTAATTTCTTACTGAGAAAAAAATGAAAAATGTAAGGATTACAGTAGCAGCTTGTTATTTCAACTTGCTGCTAAGCACATACACTGCCCCCAACAAATCATAACACTTTGATTTGCCAGCAGTGATCATAGAATGACTTTTTGCTTTCATGTACAAGATGCCTCAACACCCCTTCCCCAAAAACGGTTGCCACTTTCTTTGCATATCTCTGATGGTTGATGGTGTGGAAAGTGAAAAAAAAGAAAAAAAAATGGTTACTACAATTATTTGTAATTTGAAGATGTTGCACTTGGACAGATATTCTCACCCCCAAATGTACCCCAGATCTCACAGAGTCTTTTGCCCTCTTTTTCTTGTACACAGCAGCCGCTACTCCCCCAAACAAGGCAGCCTCTTTTTGTGCACTTTTAGGTATGGTAGAATCAGTAGAATAAATGTTAGCTTTCCTTAGGTAAATACTAGGCAAATCAGTCTACAGAATAACAATCAAACCCTGGATCTTGTGTTTGTGCAGTAAACACCTTAACAATTATGTCAACCCCAATCCCTCTAAAAAAGGTAAAAAACTGCAAAGTTGAAAACATAGACATATAGATACATACACTGCCCATAGACTATCCAGAACACATAATTCTCCTCTACCCTGTCTCTCTAACCCCTCAAAAGAAAGCCACCTCTATGTAAATGATTTGTTTATAATGAAAATTAAATAAGGAAATTAAACATAATGTGCATTAACTTGTAGCCTTCAGGAACTGCATGCTACCAACCTCATACCACAAAAATAATCATTTTACTGGCTACCCCAACTGCCCTTCACTTTTGATCTACAGACTGCCCTCCTAAATGGATAACTTCTAATAATCAATGCTGGTGTTCCTATAAGTATTACATACCTGGCTTATGCATTACACTCAACCTCTTTCCTCCAGAATCGGGGAAAATCCAAAAATAAGCAAGAATAATTAGGGACACTTAAAAAATACTAATTCCATTAACTTGTGAAGCTGACAGAATAAGATAATGTGACTTTCCATATAACATCTATAACTGTAATTGTGATAAGTGTAATCCACCATCTTTTCTCACATAATTATCAGTTTTGGGAGGAAAAGAGCAATATTCTGAGTTAAAATCAGGGACAATTGGGAGACTAGGGATTACCTCAATAAATGCAAGAAAACATAAGAGACTCTTGCCCATGTTGCCCTTAGCATTAGTAGTGCTTTCCACTATCTCCTGATCCTTTTCAACCACTGAAACAACTCCTCTCCCTCCATGGAAACGTCCGAGCACTCTGGAGTAAAGGAAATAAAGTATCACACCTCCCAAAAATAAGCTGTAAACCTTTGTATAAAAGGCTTGCCTAATTACAATATCTTACAATAGTCTTCATCTCCCATGCAAAATGTTTATATATTTTCCTTTTCAGCACTGTGGCACCACCGTCTCTGGAATTCCAGCCAGCCACAGTGCCTTGGTACATAAAATGGGCCTAATAGAAACCACGCTCAACCTGCAGTTCCAGCTTGAATCAACAGTAAGCAGCTACTTAGAAAAAAATTGTGATTGTGGCTTACCTTGTTCTCATCCTTAACTTGCCGATCATGAGCTCAAACTGAGCTTATATGCAGGCAAGAGCTTAGCCCCATCTGATTCTGGCTTGCTTACCTGTAACTATGGGGTACTGATTGGGATGAATCCTCGATTATAATCAGTTGTCAAGATGTCCATCTCTCTCTCTCTCTCTCTATATATATATATATTTATATATATATATATATATTATATATATATATTCTGTATCCTGTGATTCAGATTTGTTAGTCTAGTTTTTATTGCTGACTAGGAGGACTGTTTGTTATACTGTTTACTGTTGCCATTATTCACTATTATATTTGCCAAATAGCAAACATGCTTCATTTGGCTGTGTTTTGATGTTGCATTTGACATTTTGGCACTGTAGTTCTGTTGTTAACTATATGCACTGTCTGTGCTTCTTAATCTACAACTGATATGAGTGACTCTGGGTGGTGTTTACTTGTTGGGCTTTGAAAGAACAGAATAGTTTGTATAAAAGTAATAAGGATGGGGTGGCTGGGGAATGAAGGTGGAACTTGGGGAAAGTAGGTCAGCCATGTACAGTTCAGAATATTTGGATTGCTTGATAGCAACACCACAGGGCAGCAATATGAACTAAAATTAGAAGCAGTAAATTGCCTAAATCATAAAGTAAGTTTCATGCAAAAAACACACAAATTGAAGGTTAAAGTCAGTTATACCACACTGCAGTTCAACAACTGTGTGATTTATAATAAATTTCACAGAGGCACTAATACCCATAGCTTACTAATATATATATATATATATATATATATATATATATATATATATATATATATAAGTAACCTTAATTTTATTAATTCAAGCAAACCACAGTAATTTGTAGCAACCACGCTGTATAACACATCCACACAAAACACTGAATCATTAGAAATGCAGTTGTAAAATGCTTCAGCATAGCTGTAGCAGCAAATAAAGATCTGAGCTATTATACACCTGATCTAAAATGGACTATTGAGTGTATATGAACATGAAGATAAGGGCTATAAAAATGGCACAGGTAACCTCTCCAGCTATCAATAACAACAAGTAGGTGTGCAGGGGAAAAGGAAGGTGGTCTTTGTATCTAAGCAATACATATGTAGTATATAAACTGATGACATTTTCAGGTGGGAGAAGGCACACAGGAATGCAGTTAGAAAGCCCTGGGAGAGATAATCTCCTTGAAGGTTCTATGAATTTGGGGAATAGCAGATATAACAGTAAAAATCAGACTATTTAAATCATTATCAAGCAAAGAAAAACACAGCAGAGAATTCAGATCTTAAAGCAATAATGCAGCAGAAATAGGTTAATTGCAAAACTTGAAAACAAGGTTAGATTAAAATGCCTAATGTGGGACTCCTGAATTGAACAATTGCATCACAGCAAAAACAGAAATATTACAAAAGACCAGTTACATTGCAGTTTTGCAAATGCTGTGAGACAGAAAGAACCGCAATGTTCCAGGCAGTGTTATGAATGCTAGTTCTGATACAATTTAAACATAAATAATAGTACAATGTAGAAAAAGGAAATACTTCATTCCGTGAACATGAGTATATAAACATATATGCACAAACAAATGCATTTTAATATATCATTCACCATTACAAAGAAAAAAATAAGGGAAATAACTAATGTAGTAAAGAAAATGTGGCAAACGTGAAGATTAGTAACCGACTGGGCATTGGGTATAGTTTGCCAATAAAGAGTGATTGGGTAATTGAAGAACACTGTAAATAAAGATCAGGTACACCCATATTCCTCCCCAGGCAGACGTCAATCAGTGCACACATGCTCACTGCAGAGAATTTTGGAAGCTCAGCAGTGAAGCCATAGGTCAGCCAAAAATGAAATTCAGTAAATTGCCTATATTATAAAGTTAGCTACAAGTCATAAAACACATAAATTAGGTGTTCAGCTCAGTTATACTGTGCTATGCTATGCTATGACCGAAACATTGTATGAGCACTGAAAATGCCATATAGATGCTGACAATTGTGGCATACAAATATAGGCACTGTGGCACACCATGATTAGGTGCTTTGAGTAAGGCAGCTATGTAGCAGGTCCACACAAAATACTATATTATTAAAGATGCAGCCATGAAATTCTTCAGTATTGCAGTAAGAACAAATAAGGACCTGAACTTTCATACTCTTAATCCAATGTGGGATCATCAAGGGTAGATGAACAAGGAGATGAAGGCAAACATTTGGCAAATTTATTTAGGAAGGCATACTGTTAAAAGCAAGAGATATCTTATATCGATGACCTGTTATCCAACACCCTGACTAATTGTAATTCATAATGAATTTACAGTCAGTTGATCTGAAAGTGAACAAGGGATCATTAGTCAATCTGGTCTGCAGTTGATCCTACAGGCAGGAGCTCACCTGCATGACTGTATGCAGGTGAGTCAGGTGGGTGTGAGGTATTGTTTGTTTCAACCATAGGGGTTTTCATTACTGGATTTTCCTGCCATACAATGGAGGTGTGTGGAATTATGTTTTTTATAAGTTTTTTTATAAGTTGTTGTGTTGCTTAGCATATAGTTTTAAGAAGTACTAGCAGGGAAGGGGAATCACTGTGCTGGCAAGTATAGCACCATTATGCAGTCTGCCATTAGTATCCAGGAGGTTAGCCCTTTAGAAAACAGCTGGTTCTCTGGTAATGCTAACTTTGTGAACTGTATACAGTTAGATGGCTCATTTGCATAGGAATTAGGTGCTTGTGTATTAGTGGTCCACATACACTGCCAGTACTTGACAATTTAGTCTGGAGCCTTCCATAGGAAACCTGTACAGAAGTTCAGCTGGAGTTGCACAACAAGGGAATGAACAGGAAATTGCGTCCACTCTGACAAAGTCGATGTTGTGGAGTAATAGGCCGGTGAGTTCCCATATGAAGGAGCACAATGGATGACACAGGATGAAACTGAAAATAATATGACACAGGAAGATGTTGTGGAACTTTCTATACAATGCCCACAGGAAAAGGAGAAAAATGTGCCCTCAGTTTAGAGGAAAATGATCTAAGAGAAGAGTTGCTTGATTTAATAGAGATGGATAGACATATTAATATCAAAGAAAGTAATAGACTACAGAAAGTCAATAAAACCCCAAATGTTAGAAGTTTGATAAAACAAATGAACACAGTAATTAGGATTGTTCATAGAGATTTGTGCAATATAACAGAAGTAAATAGAATATATTAATATGCAGCTAAACTAATAACAGATAAAGTCTTACCACAAAAACGCAGGACAGTACGGGAAAAGAAGGGAGAAATCAAATGCCATCATGGAAGTATAGCATAGAGAAAACTATAAAGAAGTGTCACTGTTAGATGAGTACAGAGGAGGGAATAGATAAAAAAATACTCAGAAAGATAGATGTCTTAAAAGCAATGCACAGTATCTGAACAGATCAGGATCTATCATGCACTATCACAAATAATAAACTAAAAATATCAACACGGGCAGAAAAACTTTTATTTATTTTTATTTATTTATTATATTTGTTTATCAGGTAATGACCGTCTGGGCCAGAAACCCATTTTCAGCGGTGATCCTGGGAGAAAAGCTCTAAACATACACTTGTGAAAAATTAAAAAAGCCAGTAATATTAACAATATTACTAATGCTTGATAAGTTACAGTGTAAAAAATATATATACAGTTACAAAAGTGTTTGACCATTATTTACTTAAAATATATGCAGATAAATATAAAGGAAAAGTACAAAATGAGCAATTTATTGATGACCCAAAAAGTTTTATAGAGAATTGGAAAGCAAGGCAAAAGGAATTGAAACACCACCAAAAAAGAAGAAATAGATACATTTTGGAGAAATATCTATGAAAATCATGTGGGATATAACAAAGATGCTAAATGGATAGAAGAAGTAAAAGAAAGAATAAGAAGTTCAAATGTACAGCATATGAAATGGGAGAATGTAATGGTTAGAGACATTGAAACAAAGTTAAGAAAAGCTCCTAATTGGAAAACCCCAGACCCAGATGCAGTACCTAACTTATGGCTCAAAGTACTAACATCTTTACATGAAGATTTAGCCATGAGTAAGAACTATTTGTATGTGCACCTTGAACAGACACCAACCTGGTTAAAACAGGAAATACAATGTTCCTACTTAAAGAGCAAATCTGCAAGCTATCCTAAAAACTATAGATGAATAACTTTCCTTCTGATGACGTATAAACTATACACTGGAATTGATGCCGACAGAGTTTATATTCACGTAGAAGAAAAATTAATCATGGCAATAGAACAAAAGGGTAATAAAAGAAAGTCATATGGAACAGAGGATCATTTGTTGTTAAAGTCATAATGGAGAACTGTAAAAAGGGGAAGAATCTAAGTATGACATGGACAGACTACAAAAAGCATTTGACAGTATCCCACATTCGTGGATAAAAGAGTGCTTAAAAATGTAAAAGATACACCCTACATTGAGAGATTACATTACAGTGACTATGAAACAGTGGCAAACCCCTTTGCAGTTAAGCCATGATAAAGGACATATTATTATTTCAGGGATAAAAATTTAAAGGGGGATATTCCAGGGTGATTCTTTGTCGCCACTTCTCTTTTGTTTTGCCTTTAACCCATTAAACTGTCTACTTAACAGATGAGGTCATAGCTATAATCTGGTTCCCAGAAAACAAGAAAGTATAAAGACTTCTCTTCTTCCTTTTATGGATGATTTAAAACTGTATAATTCATATGATGAGGAACTGAAAGCACAATTGCAAGTGGTCAAAACTTTTTCAGATGATGTAAGGATGTAATTTGGTCTTGATAAATGAGCAAAAGCAGGCTTTAAAGCAGGAAAGCTGTAGCACCAAGAAAACATCAGTTTGGGACAGGAATGTGATGTAAAAAAATGAACAAGAGGGAGTGTATAAATATTTGGGAACTGATGAAGGATCAACAATAAAACATGAACAGATGTGAAGAAGACTAAAATTAATACCGAAAACAGCTTTGACATCTAGGAACAAAGTCGAAGCTATAAATCAATTTGGTCTTCCTATCCTAACTTACAGTTTTGGGGTGATTTTCTGGCCCCAAAAGGTGTTGGATAGGTTAGGCTGGAAAACAAGAAGGATGCTTCATGCTCATAAAATGATTTATAAAAATCAGTGCATACCAAGACTATATATTCTCCATTCTGAAGGAGGTATGGGCCTCCTAGAAACTGATTACATGTATAGATCTGCAGTCTTAGGACTGCATACATATCTACTGACCTCACAAGACCCAAACCTAGTGAAAGTTTTAAAACATGAAGGCAATAAGTTTAAGATGGCTTCCCTGCTTAGTTTAGCAGAAGCATATCACCATCAAGTGGGAATGAAAATCAAACCAGAAGTAGATAAAATTCAGGCAGCAACTGAATGTGCCAAAAAGCAAAAGAAAGAATATAAGGTGAAGGATCAGATGAGAAGGCAAGAAATGTGGAAAATGTGTAAATATAGTTGCAAGTATAGAAAACTCTTGGAACAACCTCATGTTGACCAGGATCAAATGCAGAAATGGTTAAGGAGAGTTGAATTTAAACCAAAAGACGAAAAGCTAATATTGGTGCCTCAAGATAGTGGACTACATACATATTGGTTTACAAAGTCCATTGAACATGTGGGAAAAACAGACAAATGTAGGTTTTATAAAACAGAATTGGAAACAGTCATACATCTACATCTTTTTGCTGGTTGTGACATACTAATGAAAGAAGGACTGTATACTTAAAGGCATAATAACATGGCAAGACTGTTGCATTGGGGATAGTGCAAATATTAGAATATTGAAGTAGCTGAAAAACACCTGAAACACGAGTCGCAAAGCATTATATGTAAGGTTTATATTACATGGGCTCACCCATTGCCACCAGTTCAAAGAACAGATGGATGAAAACCAGATATAGTAGTCCATGAAAAGAAGAAGTTGCTGTCTAAGAATAAAAAGGAGAGGTCCCAGCACTGATAAAAGACCCTCCTCTGCTTGAGCAAACACATAAGACAACCTGCAAAATCATCTAAGGGCAATGTCAAAAAAAATTTAGCAACCATAGCTAAGGATAACCATAAGGCATTCTTCAGCTATATTCATAACCTAAAAGGTAGGACCCAAGTGTGTACAGAACTAGCTGTGGATGGCATCACAGACATACTGATCCTGTGAAAATAGCTAACCTATCAGCTAACAGGTTTGGTGAAAATTTTACCTCCATGTCCCCTCCAAACATTCCAAAAAGCATTCCCTCTACATCTATCCCACCTTGCATCTCCAATGAGCAAGTCATTAATGCTCTTTCCAAGGCCAAAAGCACGACCTCTATGGGAACAGATGACATCGCAGGTTGCATTTTAAATGGTCTAAAACATGAGTTAGCAACTCCATTAGGTACTGTCTTCAACCACAGCCTGAGTACTGGTTTTGTTTCTGATGAATGGAAAACAGCAACTATCATCCCCCTTCATAAAGGAGGTATAGCAACTGGCCCTGGGAATTACAGACCCATAAGCTTAACCAGCCTTATCTGTAAAGCCATGGAACAAGTCATCATGGACACTATAAATAAGGATATAACTGATCTCCAAACCCTTGATTTGACACAGTTTGGTTTTGTCAAAGGCAGGTCATGCCTATTAAACCTAGTGGACTTCTTCAAAAATGTCACCAGAACCATAGATGGAGGCAAATCTGTGCATACAGCCTACCTTGACTTAGCCAAGGCCTTTGACACAATCCTACATTCAGGCATCATTGATAAACTCTCCCAGCTGAATATCAGCCCTTATGTCATCAGGTGGGTTGCTAACTGGATCACCAACAGATCACACTCAGTCAAAGTTGGGGACTTTATCTCAACCAGCAAACCTGTCACCAGTGGGGTTCCACAGGGGTCAGTGCTGAGCCCCCTACTGTTTGGAATATACTTCTCAGAAGTTCAGGCCAAAACAGAGGGGCTGTGGCTAACTAAGTTTGCTGATGACTACAAATTAGGTGTGATCATTGAATCCTCAAACAATGTCAATATAAATCAAAAGGGGCTTACACAAACAAATGATTGGTGCCAAAGCCATGAACTCAAACTGAATGCTAAAAAATGCATTATCATCCCCTTCAGTAAAAAGGATATCCCTGCAGACTGTCATATAAATAATAATACCATAAGTAACAACTCAGTAGTGAGAGACTTGGGAATACAAGTTGACTGTAGCCTAAACTTTGACCACCATGTGTCTACTGTGGGAAGGAAGGCATTCTACGTGACACACCTCATTAGCAAAGGCATTATGTCAAGAGTGAAAGAGGTCGTAAATCCTCTGTACTCAACCCTCATCAGGCCAATAATTGAGTACAATGCTCCCTTTGGTATGTATCTTACCAGGCATCTGCAGCAACTTGAGAGACCTCAGAGATTTCTAACCAAGAAAATTCAGGGACTCCAGCACATGTCATACACTGACAGTATGAAGACACTGTCAATATACTCGGTAGCATACAGACTACTTAGAGAAGACTTGTCCAAAATCAACAGGCAGGAACCACTCTGTAAAACTCAAAAACTCTCTAGCATCACGGCTAAAGCCTTCAAAGAGTATACTTGGAGAAGACTTGTACTTGGCCTACAGAGCAATCTCGGATCCAAACCTAATAGAAATGCACATCCATAAATCAAATGGGACAAGGGTCACCTGCTCTAGGGACCTTAACCTGGCCTGTGACATAAATAGGACCTGTTGGAGAGAAAGATATGTCTCTCAGAGGTTGCCATTCCTCTGGAATAGGCTACCACTTCACATCAAACAGAGCCCCTCTATGACCCTGTTTAAGTGTAGCCTGGATAATTGGATGGGAAACTGTAAATTCCTGCCGGGAATTTCACCAATGACCCTCCTAAATATGGTCAGTCATTGCTAACTAAGATCTCGAGTTTAGGCAAGATCATTTATATTGGATTTCTCTAGTATTATATTGGATATACATGGCTAGGGTTGTAAAGACCTTCAGGTCAATAGTTTAGTAATCACCTATGAACCTATAAGACAAAAGTAGCATTGATCATTGAAACTGCTACAAAAGGATTTTCAATCAGAAACGAGGGCAATGTGGAAGAAGGATAACCAGACAGTTCCAATAGTAGTAGGAACAATGGGCCTTGTAAAAAGAATTTACAATTGTATGTAGATATGTTACTGATACATGTAACTCGGTACGAACTGCAGAAGGAGACATTATTGGGCACATTGTGGGTGCTGCAAAGATCACTTCTGGCTAACATCAAAGATTGAAACAAAACCTAATTTCATGAACTTTAACTATACTTTGACTTAGGAATGGGGTCCATTCCCATCATGGTATTGGAAACCCAAAAGACTTGGAGAAATTAAAAGGAGAAAAAACAATATGTTCCATTGTTTAAGCTGGAGTTCAAGCAAATCCAACAGATTCCATGCTCATGTGGTGTACAGGAAGAAAACCTGACTATGATCCAGGTGACCTGGGTTCACTTAGCAGCTCAGGTAACTGATGGAGTGGCAAGGGAGGATGGCAGTGCCTATCCTGGGAGGAGGGCAGCAACATGGGTGTCTCCAGGAATGATCCCTGGTAGGAGCTGGGGATGTCATTGGGAGGAGGTATGGTCCAAAGAGGAGGGGAGATGAAGCTGCTGCAGTGGCAGGTCAATATGCTCCAACATCCCCACTGCACTCCTGCCCTTTAGGTATAACCATGTCACTGCGTGGGAGGAGAGAGTGTTTAGGTCATAAAAGAAAAATAACATATGGAAGCTGAGATGGTTGAGCCATCAGAACACTCTAAGGATCCATGACAACATACCAGAGTAAGTCCAGGGAGTATGGAGATTGATTTATAAACACATCATGGATGTGGGGCACTGCGGTGCTAGGTTGATAACATAACAGGAAGAGGCCAACAAAAATTCCAACAGATTCCAAATCCCTATGACAAAGTCTGCATGCTACGCCCTGTTTCTTGAAATGCATCACTGTTATTGACCCATACATCAACATCAGCAAGGATATTTGAATCATTTTCCAGCATTTCTGTGCAGTAATATTTCCCCATATCTTACATGAGCTGTCACATTCTAATCTTATGTTCATTTCATAGATTTGGTGTGGCCTCTAGTTCCACTGTGGGGATTGCTCTGAAATTTGTGAACGTTTCTCCTTGCCTTCTCCACTGCTTGTAAAGTGAAGTAATAACTCTTTTCTGCTTGATGTGTTTCATTACATACATCCAAATATTCTTCCCAGCTTTCTTGCTGCTTTCTCTTACAGCTTCTTGGAGGTCCACAGTATCAGACTAATTGCTACCCTATTGGGTCATTTATTCATCCATTGTGGAGAAAGCCACACTTAAATGATCTTGTTAAGAGCTCTATAACCCATTCATCCCTTGATGGGAGAACCTCATCACCAAATACATTCCACTTTTGGAGGTGAAAGTCTAGCAGTCGGGCCTCCCCTAGTGACTTGTATGTTATACTATGGGATGTTTCAAGAAGGTATACGCATGTACCACACATGCTGCATCTCTTGCAAGAGTGGCACATGGTTTGCAACATGTGCCCAGTAGGTTTTGTGTTGTGAACTATTCTCTTGACTCCTGCAGGTGTCGCCAGTGCAGCAAGCTGAGCCACCATCTGTGCCCCCAAATGATGAACAAGAGCTGCTTCTTATTGCTCAATCCCAACCTCCCCGAAGTGGTCACTTCAGCACCTGTACCACTGCTGTAATGAGGGTTGTGTGAGGTGTAGTAAGGGTTTTATCCCTCTAAACTGCGGAGTTGTGTAGTCTTCTCTTTTGTTGTTGTTGCTGCTGACACTTTTTGCTTATCAGAGAAATTGTTTTGAATTATTTATAAAGAACTGAAGGTGCCATGTTTTGCACCATCCTCACATCATCTTACGTCTCTTCTTTTCCATTCTATGCCTTCATTTTATACCAGCCCACTGGACATCTCTGTATCATCAGCAGAAAGGCAAACATCTATTTTCTACCTTTTCAGCATGATCAGTGATGATGGCATTGAGACGCCGTATCCTCAGTTATGATTACTGAGCCACTCCTCTAGTTATGATCCAGTCATCTTACCAAACTCTGTTTACTATAATCCTAACTAGAGCTGGATCATGGTGAAATGGGGGCCTAGGCAGGGTAATGGACTGCCTCCAACACACAGCCATACCATTATCCCATTCCTTAGCTGTCTGTCCTCAGTTACCATAAAGCACTGTTCAAACCTGTCAGTCAGCATACTAAATCTATTTTTTTTTACTTTTGCAATGATCACAGAGAACTGGATTTAATTTAAAATTATTTCATATTTTACAGCAAAAAGTTTGAAAGTCATTTACTAAACAAACAAAAGTCTCACACTGAAAACAGACTTAGCATGAGCAACAGTAAATTTGTTTTCCCTTGAAAATCACATTTATTGAAAATGCACCTGCTACTCAAACTACAAATCAGGCAGGATATAGTGAAACACTAATTAACATCTGTGTGAAGGATGCAGGAATTCAAAAGCCAAATGAGCTACACATTTGGTAACCGCTTGGGACAGCCCACTGGGTGCAAGTATCCCTTTTCAGGGGCAGCCTGGAAACAATGTTTGGTGAAGTGACTTGCTAAGAGTCACACAGAAAACAAATGAAGGCTATGGGGCTCAAACACTACACTACCTGAAGTAGCTCATAGCCTTATTCATCTGCACTGAGTATCACACACATTGTTGTATCCCAATACAGTACATTTCACCCCCATGTGCCATAGCCTTATACATCTACACTGAGTACGACAGATTGTTGCATCTAAGTACAGGACATATCACACACGTGCCTGCAAAATAACAAGGTTAATCAAAATATGTTCATGGTTAAAATATTAATGTTAAACTTGCAGACTTCATGCTGTCCAGCTTATTCGCAACCTAAAGTCTGCAGTCAACAAAATCAAGGAAAACAAGGCTTCTATCCAAAGAGCATGGCTCATGTCATTATGTTCCTGTTTAGTGCAATCATTTCCTTCCCTTACACCATAACTATGGATTTTATACACACATACAACCTGCAATTGCATCCACTTGAATGACTAGACACCTCAGATATCTGTTTGAGAACAAGTGAATGAATACATTCATAAATAATGGTCTAGAAATGTATCTCAGCATGCTACTGTCAAAACCATACCGTGGAACTCCTTGCAACCCCTTCTGCCTACTGAATCTCATAGCTCTAATCAAAGAGAAATATTACAAAATCAGGAAAATATTTTAAATGTTTCTAGTACATACTTAGAATGTTGATAGAATAAAGGCTTTTCATTAGCAAACATTTTCTGGGATACAAATTCTGAAACTCATGACTATAATTATTTAATGACTGCATTCACAACAATTTGCCAGATAGTCTCACATTTTATAGGGATTGTACAAAAATTCCTCTCAACTTGCTCAGGAATTCTCGACTAAGCCAAAAATAATGAGGGGACAATGGCCCACATTTTAAACACCATTTGCTTTTGCTTATTTACTAATCAGGTAGACTCACTGTACACAGTGCCCATTTTCAGGATGACACAGGAGTACTGTCTAAGTCATTTGCTCAAAGACAAACAGTAGTCAATTGGAGGTGAAAGGATTTAAACCCTGCACTTTTGACTGCAGGAAGCAGTCTCTTAACAGCTCATACCTTAATAGATATCTCTAATTAGCTTGGCATGCATTTTCTGAGCAAGAAATATGAAACTCTAATGACTAGCATTATTGACCAATATCTTCAGCGATTTATTATAATATGAAGAAATTAAGGAAGATCTCCCAGTTAATGCAGTGGAGTAAGGTACTAAGCTCTTGATGAGTTGCTTCCTGAAATCAAGGTTTGATTCTTTCTAGTTCCATTTGCTATCTATGTGACTCCCAGTGCAAGTTTCTTAACCAAAATGTGCTCTTAGGACTTAGGTAATAAAAAAAGAGGTAACTTTATGACTGTTGTAACCCTTTTATCTGAAGAGGTGCTTGTTTTTGTGTAATCCATCCTGGAGTAAATAGGGAGTAGGGGAACACACACACACACACACACACACACACACACACACGCACGCACGCACACACACACACACATACTCCTTCCCTTCTTGCTTTTCCCCACAAAGATCTGATCTTCCTTTCAAAATCTCCAGCTCTGCATTCCCACCCATGAAGAAAGCTCTCCCACCCGTTCTGTTCTTTTGCATGCTGACGCTGAAGAAAGCAATTTACATGCTGTTGAAGGAAAACAAATCTCCTGCTCTGTGGTTATTTTATGCCAGGCTAGGTCCTCCAAACAACACCAGCACTCAGGTAGCTGCCTAGGTCACCTTGGACTGGATGAAGCCCTGACCCTAACTATCTAACAATTTTTCAATTGTTTTTTTTTGTTTGGTAGAGGGTGAAATATCTTTATAAAGTATGGGTGAGTCACATGCACCACCCCTTGCTTACTGATTACTCTATATTCCTGTTCAAACAATCCTGTTAAACATATGTATCATGGTATGCCATTTCCAAGTTCATATTTTTTTGGATCAAGTGTCAAGTTTTCCAGATAATTTAAAATGTATTCCTTCACTAGTGATTGTGTAATCAAAAGAAACAATATATTTATATGTCAAAAGGACAAGTTCAATTTGCCATCCGAAACCACAGCTGATTTGCACAGGGCTCTGGGTTTGAGACTTGGCAGTGATATTTAAGCACATGCAGCAGCTGGAGAGACCACAGAGATTCCTCACCAGGAGAATCCAGGGCCTCAAACATCTACCCTACATAGATTGGCTAAAAGCCCTGTCCCTATACTCAGTTTCATACAGACTTCTCAGAGGTGACCTCTGTCTGGCATACAAAGCAATCTCAGACACCACCTTGATGGGACTGCTGCATATCTGCAAGTCAAGCTCCACTCAAGCAACCTGTACGCGTGCCCTTAACCTGGTCTGTGTATCAATAGGACTTGGTGGCAGGACAGATTTGTGTCCCAGAGACTCCCCCATCTGTGGAATAGACTCCCTCTCCATGTCAAGTAGAATACTTCATCATCTCTTTTGAAGTACAACCTGGATAACTGGATGAAGAAAAGAAAATACACACCTGGGATTCCACCTGTGTCCCTGCTGGACAGGGGCTGTGGGTGCTGACTTGTCTGGCACTGTTTACAGGACTTTAGTACGTAAAAAGCCAAGAGGAGCACCATGGTCATACCCACATGAAAATGGTGTTATTTTTGATATACTACCAAAGCATTATAAAGGACAAAGTGATGGAAGTGACTGTGACAGGCACAAACTTTTAGGGGTTCAGCTGTCATGAAAACATTCTCCATAAGCATTTGGGGCAGCTTAAATAGCAGCCAGTGAGTGAGAACTCTTGCAAGGAGCTAATAACTCTGTTAGAGTATTTCAAAGTTGTTTGTTACATTGCTTATGCTGTAATCTGTTATATCACATTAGCAAGGAGCTCCTATGTCTTTTACATAATATCTCATTGCTGGGGCCAAAGATGTCTTTTTCCCTCTTCAGCTCAAATTTTAGAATCTATTTTTTGACACTTGACTTGAGTGGAGCATTCCCCCAGGACACCAAAGAATCTTGCCATTGGCTTGTGTACTATGAGTGGCCATGCCTTTCAACTGTCCAGAGTTTCACAGAATGAGCAGATTTGTCCTCATATTTTTGGTCTGTTCCTCATAAAACTTGTAGTTTCCTGGCAAATCACAGATGGATGAGATCACTCAATAATGACAAACATTTGCATGTCAGACTTTATATCCTTCAGAAAATACATGCTAATGCAAAACCTGTTATTTCAGCCATTATCTAACTTTATGAGAAAAATGAGTTTGTGAAGTGTGCAAGAGGCAAGCTGTGAAGGTCAGGGACTAAGCCCTATGGATGTAATAGGATTATTTTCCCTGATATTCTCAAACAGTGAGTAATACAGACCTCATTTCTGGCAGTTTAGTGCCAAAGGTTAAGGTTATGATGGGACTATCTACTAATAGGCTTCATTCTTTAGTCGTGAGTTTGAGTCCCTCATTTTCTATTTTCTTACTGCATGTCTGAGCAACGCATTTAATCAAACAGTGCTCCAGTAATTGCCACTGATAAAAGAGGCACTTGTGCTAAGTGGAATATCCTGGTTAGCAAATAAAAACAGATAGCTAGATAGACAGATAGATAGATAAAAGTAAATACATGCATGCATACATATGTAGGATAAAATAAAATTAAAATTAAAAAGTTTGTCAGCCTTCTAAGAAAAAATGGTCATGATGCTTCTTATAATCACCTTGACTGTAGAGATCAAGCAATCAGAAGGGACAATTCTAGACTGCATGCTGGTCAGGCTTTTACAAAATTGGATAGTGCCTCAAAAGCATACCTAGAAGCAGGCATGAAAGTGTTATAAACTTAAAATCAGGAACACTACAACTGTCATCACAGATGCAACAAGCCTTGTGTGACACAAATGCACAAATCAGAAAGAAGGCAAAAAATATATATGGTGCTCTAATAAGGTGTCATCAAACATAGGGGAAAAAACATATTTAGGACAAACAAGGAACAACAGCATTAAAATAATAAAAAGCTAAACACGTTTAAGCAGAAGCAATGAGTAAAGTCAGTTCTAATAGCAAAAGATGGGCAAATCAGTGAAAAACAAAGCTAAAACATTTCTCACACACACACACACACACACACACACACACACATATATATATATATATAAATATAAATATGTGTGTGTGTGTGTGTGTGTGTGTGTGTGTGTGTGTGTGTGTGTGTGTGTGTGTGTGTGTGTGTATATGTGTGTAAAACATAAATATAAGTATAAAACATCAAAATGGACAAAATATTGACATCCCAAAGGTCAATGTATTAATGTCATCAATAAAATGTTGGCAGCCTACTGTGCAGACTCAATACAAATTAAAAACAATATTTTTGCACCTCCAACACCACCTGCTACTTATTTTTCCACATGTGAGATTGCACAATCCCTGGGGAAAGGGCATATTGCCGAAATCAGAGGATTATAGATCTCACACACCTGTCAACTATCTGTTTTGTCAACCAAAGCATGTTGACAAAACAGAGGTTGGCATTTAGGGCATTCGATATTTTGGACGTCACCTAGATAGATAGATAGATAGATAGATAGATAGATAGATAGATAGATAGATAGATAGATAGATACTGTAGATAGAGATAGAAATATATATGATTCCATTAGGGTTCATCAAAGCTCCTTTTGACTGAATCATACATAGTAAAAAATGATCGAAACTACATTTGACTCAAAAGCCATTTGACTGACAAGCCATTTCTTTGAAAACTATGAAAGTTTGAAGACTGTATTTATGGTGTCATTTCTGAGGATGGCAGTTGTTAGGGTAGTAATTTAGAAGATTTTGTGTGGACTAGTAATGGCTACCATTAGGTTGCATCCCCAGATTTGTAGATGTTAATGTTTGTCCATTAGCACTGATTCATTGTGTGTACTGTTTACTCTTCGTTCCATGGGTGTGTGACCTAAGATTTAGTAAATACAATTAAGGGGGATGGGAGTGCAAGAATATATTTTGTGATATTTATGTTGTTGACAAAGTGGCTTTTCAGTGAAATGTACTTTCACTCATTTTTTTGACCATATGTGATTCAACAGCAATGAAAAAAAAAAAAAGATATATATATATATATATATATATATATATATATATATATATATATATATACATATGTATATATAATGTATATATGTACTTCAAAACATCAAGGTACACAAATATAATGAACGGCTAAACATTGAACCCCAAAAGAACAAAAGCCAAAAGAATGAGGAAAAAAAATGCTTCCTTTTTTTGCAGTGGAGAAGCCCCAATGCACTCCCACCACACCCAATTCTAATTATAAATACCAACTCCAGAACTGCTGTACAGTGGGGAAAGGTCAAATTCCCAATCCCCAGTGTTCATGATCTCAGATGGACTTAGCACTAGCAGAGGAGACCAAATGAATTTCGATCACTTATGCTTGCACAAAAATGTTCAGCATTATGAATGTTCGATTTAATGTATGCTTTCCATATATATATGTATATATATATATATATATATATATATATATATATATATATATTATATATATATATATCTATGGGTTACCTTCATTTCATCGAAAGGTCATTTCACTGACAGTCAAATCAGCAGGACCAATTCACTGAAAGTTCATTTTACTGACAACTCATTTCACTGAAACTCATTTCGTCAACAGTTATATATGGCCTGTTCCCCACTGTAGTGTGATCCTGGAGTTAGAATATATAGTAAGAAGGGGGGTGTGGGGCACAGCTCCCCACATTGGGGGTGTGGGGGTGAAGCCCCCCACATACTCTGGTTATATATTGTTTTCGGGAAACAGTTATTCATTGCACTTCTAAGTATACATCTGTATAGTTTAAAACGTTTATAATATGTGGGGGGGGGGGGTTCTCCGAAAGTGAAACAGCCGGGAATGCTTTTTGCCAAAAAAGCACTTTCACGGAAGTATGCTGAAAAGTAAGGGGAGTCGTTAGGGGAATGGCTGGTGCTAAGATCGTAGTACAGTGGGGATGATGGAATATTCCCTTTTCCCCACTGTAGTGGATCTCGGAGTGAGAATATAAAAGTAGAGGTGTGGGGGGTGCAGGGGGGCATACCCCCCTTCGTAAACATGAGTTGAGTGTTTATTTGTGTTTTGTGTGGGTTTTTTGCAAAAAGCACTTTCACTAAAGTGGCTTTGGTGATTTGGATTCGGACAATTGAACTTTCGTTCAATCCTCCTGGACCCATATATATATATATATATATATATATATATATATATATATATATATATATATATATATATATATATATATATATATATATATATATATATATATAGTTGCAGTGTATATTACTGCATTCAAAGCCTGGGTGACAAAAATAATTTAATTTCCAGTTTGTCCCCACACATGTAAAGGAGTATTTCTTCAGCTATGGAATAGCTAAAGATTAAAACAATTTCAGTTTTGTAGAAAGAATTCTAGCATCAGCTGAATACCAAAACCAACTAGACCCCAGTTTGGGTAATAATTAAAAATAAAATCTCCTGCAGGTGAACTTACTAGCAGTACTGACTTTTGTCTGAAAATGTGAGTAATAATTTGAGGAAATCACCATGTAGTGCTCATATGTGCTCCCCTAAAAATAATCAAGCATTATAAAACAGCAACAGGAAATGCTAAGGGAATATTGGGCTTGCAAAATGTGGTATCAGCCGTAAGAATATAACTTTTTTATATACTTTACTACAGAGGGCTGGTAAAACCCTTCTGGTATACTACAATCAGTTCTGCATACTTCATTTTCAAAATGACTTTTTCAGGATAGATGTAGTTCAGCAGAAGGCAAGAAAAATGTGGAGTGTGTGTTCGGAAAGCATTTTAAAGAGGGACCAGAGAAATTCTAACATGCTTTGTCTTGAAAAAAGAAGACAAAGGAGGGATATAATAGAAATATTTAAGCACATTAAGATAATAAACAGAGAGCAACTGGGTATCAAGTTCAAGTTCAGGTTTATTATTATTTTTTTAAATAAAACATTATTACTAGATATATATATATATATATATATATATATATATATATATATATATATATATATATAAGTGCTACAGAATCCTGAAAGGCCAAAATCTTGAAGACCAAAATCTCGAAAGTTCAAAATACTCAAAACACACAGGATACTAACACTTACTATATTCCAGCACAAGTACACATAAAAACAAATAAAAGACAAACCATATTACTCTTCTCCAAGTACAAACAGGGGGGCAAGTCCTCCTGCACCACCCATGTGGGGGACTGTGCCCCCCACACCCCCTGCTATTTAAATATATCAACTCCGAGATTGCACTTTGTGTAGTGAAGTGGAATCTCGGAGTTAATATATTTAAGTAGCAGGGGGTGTGGAGGGGTGTAGGGGGGCTTGCCCCCTGCCTATAGTTGAAGGGTAATATGTTTCTGTATGTACTTGTGCTAGAATATAGTAAGTGTTCCTATCTTGGGTGGGGTGGGAGTGCATTGGGGCTTCTCCACTGCAAAAAAAGGAAGCATTTTTTTTCCTCATTCTTTTGGCTTTTGTTCTTTTGGGGTTCGATGTTTAGCCGTTCATTATATTTGTGTAGCTTGATGTTTTGAAGTACAGATATACATTATATATACATATGTATATATATATATATATATATATATATATATATATATATATATATATATATGGGTCTAGGTTAGAAGATCGACAGCCGATATAACCGACAATGGATTAGCGGGCGCCAGATGATCGACACTCGGAAGACCGACGCTACGGATGAACATGCCGACGCCAGGGATAGTGAGTTGGAAAGAAGGCTGTGTGAGTATGCGGTGGTGATGGACGTTAGGGTGTGAGTAAGGTAAGTGTGGATAGTGACAGTCTGTGGGGATAAGGGTGGGTTAAGTGAGTTAGGGTTAGGGCGCGGGTTAGGTAAGTGTGCGGTAGTGGTATTTTTGGGTTAGGGTGGGTTAAGTGAGTTAGGGTTAGTGCGGGTTAGGTAAGTGCGGTAGTGGTATTTTTTGGGTTAGGGGCGGGTTAAGTGAGTTAGGGTTAGGGCGCGGGTTAGCTGAGTGTGCGATAGTGACAGACCTTAGGGTAAGGGTTTGGGTTAGGGTTGTACATAGTTGTGTGTGTGAGGTTTAGTGTGGGTTTGTGAAGATTTTGGTGTGCTTGTGTTCTGTGTGTGATTTTTGGATAAGGGGATGTGTTTTGTTAGTTGATTGTTGTTATTGTGGTGTGTGCAGTGTATGGGGTTTCGTGTTTGTGGACCATCGCTTACTTGTTTGTCGGGTATGTGAGGTGTCGTGTTTATGGTTTGTCGGTAATGTGGTGTCGATGTTTCTGTTGTCGGTGAAAGTGGCTGTCGATCTTATGACCTAGAACCATATATATATATATATATATATATATATATATATATATATCTTTTTTTTTTTTTTCATTGCTGTTGAATCACATATGGTCAAAAAAAATGAGTGAAAGTACATTTCACTGAAAAGCCACTTTGTCAACAACATAAATATCACAAAATATATTCTTGCACTCCCATCCCCCTTAATTGTATTTACTAAATCTTAGGTCACACACCCATGGAACGAAGAGTAAACAGTACACACAATGAATCAGTGCTAATGGACAAACATTAACATCTACAAATCTGGGGATGCAACCTAATGGTAGCCATTACTAGTCCACACAAAATCTTCTAAATTACTACCCTAACAACTGCCATCCTCAGAAATGACACCATAAATACAGTCTTCAAACTTTTATAGTTTTCAAAGAAATGGCTTGTCAGTCAAATGGCTTTTGAGTCAAATGTAGTTTCGATCATTTTTTACTATGTATGATTCAGTCAAAAGGAGCTTTGATGAACCCTAATGGAATCATATATATTTCTATCTCTATCTATCTATCTATCTATCTATCTATCTATCTATCTATCTATCTATCTATCTATCTATTTATCTAGGTGACATCCAAAATATCGAATGCCCTAAATGCCAACCTCTGTTTTGTCAGCATGCTTTGGTTGACAAAACAGATAGTTGACAGGTGTGTGAGATCTATAATCCTCTGATTTCGGCAATATGCCCTTTCCCCAGGGATTGTGCAATCTCACACGTGGAAAAATAAGTAGCAGGTGGTGTTGGAGGTGCAAAAATATTGTTTTTAATTTGTATTGAGTCTGCACAGTAGGCTGCCAACATTTTATTGATGACATTAATACACTGACCTTTGGGATGTCAATATTTTGTCCATTTTGATGTTTTATACTTATATTTATGTTTTACACACATACACACACACACACACACACACACACACACACACACATATTTATATTTATATATATATATATGTGTGTGTGTGTGTGTGTGTGTGTGTGTGTGTGTGTGTGTGTGTGTGTGTGTATGTGTGTGTAAAATATAGTAATATAAAACAATTAAAAGAAACAAGACAATACACTGTCATATGCTAAGTCAAATAGATATGTTTTTAAGGCCTGTCAAATACTAGTCAGGAAATAACATTCATGAAGCTACTAAGGTAGCAAATTCCACAGGTAATAGAACTGATAATAGACAGATCAGAAACCCAGATTCACTAGTTTGAACCATGGAACTGTTAGCAGCCATTCAAACCCTTAGCACAAAACTCAGGCAGGGCAATAGGGCATGATAAGTTCATTCAGACAGCAGGGACCAAGGTCACGACCGAATAGATACTCTTATACCAGAATCATCTATCAAAACTGAGATGAACGAGAACAAGGTATCACAATTTGAATGCTGCATCGCTTGCAAGATTGTGATGTTGCCATTGTTCTGATTGCACTTGGTGCGCATGTGTAGGTGGTTGAGATTAAAGTGAGTGGAATTAACATTTGCTTGTCATTTGCACCCCTGTTAGGCACGGGAGGCCCATACTATTTGACTGCAGGACTGCAGCCCCCTCAGCTGTAAAAGAAAGAGAAGAAAATTAAAAAAGAAAGAAAAAAAATAAATAAAAATTGCGGACATTCGCACATGCGCACTCGTAGCATTTCCATCATCCAGACTGCTGCTGAACCAGTCCAGAGCATGCGCAGAGCTCTGGACTGATTCAGCAGCAGTCCGGATTAGAAATCCAGCAGTCAGGAGCATCCCAAAGTCTATGCAGTTAGTTACAACTGCATAGACTTGGAAAGGGATCGGACTACAACGTTGGCAGGCTGGCCTCCTCTCGCGGGATGGAAGGACTTCACCACGGGATCGGTGACATCACAGAGAGCTTAGTGAGTAGAATATGGAGCTATACAGCAATGGAAGGCCCTGGACCAAGTAAAGTAGGTAGGTTAGCAATTGTGTTAACTTAATAACTGAAATACATTCATAGCGTGCAAACAGCTACCACATTTTCTGAACTGTACTGTAGAATATTAAAAAAAGCACTTGAGTGCAGATGACTCCACAGCACTCTGCAACTTATGCTGGTTTATCATGATGCAAAGGAACATCCACGAAATTAATTTGTCACAAACTATGAGCTGCATAAAATGTTTGTCAGCAGCTGTAACAGATTAAAGCAGCTGTATCATGTAGTGTGACTGAGCACTTGTGTATTACGAAATTAACTGCAGCCTCAGAGTTACATTTGTATTATTTACCAAGTTTAAATCCAGGGATATCTGTAAATTGCTATAATGGCATTAAACAAATGCTATAGTACAGATTTAATACAAGAGACTTGCACACTATCAGGACACTGAAAAGAACTGAATCCCTGCTAAATAATAGTTGAAAATGGTGCCCTACAACTCAGGAGACTAACTCCGTTCGGATGCTGGAAGGGGGAAAGGGCACTATTTAGCCCGATGTGAGGAAAAAATGGAATGAATGTAATAAAAACCAGAAGGTTAGTAACTGAACCACAAGGCACATCAGGCAGTATCCATGAAAAAAGTCAGCTACAGTAGCATGCCCAAGGTCAGTACACTTAAATATTACTTAAACATTTACGTTCGCTTTATATAATAGAGAAATGGAAGACTGCTTAAAGTTTAGTAGGAATTTTCAATTCACATAAACCAGTGAGAAAGACGGGAAAGGGAATTGTTCATGGAAGGGGACCAAAATAAGAGAGTCTGAGTAGTGTGCATGCTAGCCTGGAAATGCTGACCAATTGTATTTGCAGAGGCTAGCTAATGAGCCAAAACTTGTTAAAAGACATACACTGCAGGCACTTGTATCTTGTTGGATCTTGAATCGCAATGCTGGCGAAGACAAGGGTAAGAAATCCAGGCAGTAGTTCAGTGAGGGAACTCTCAAGGGGCATAACATTAGGATAATCCAAACGTATTGAAAAGGAAAGAAACTGACATAGAGTAAGCAACAAAAAACAAACATATAAATAGGGAGTGGCGAGCACACTACTATCAGGACACCGAGAAATAATCTTTGAAAAATTCCTTTATATCACTTTCTTGTGTCTGGTTGACATTTTCTTGGTGCTGTAGCTTCCCTGCTAGAATTTTTTTTGCTCGTTTATTAAGACCAAATCTCATTCTGTTATTGCCTGAGAATGTTTAACTATTCGCAGTTTTACTTTCAAGTGGTTGAGCTATACAATTTTAAATTGTCATAGAAAGTTGATAAAATTTCTTTGGATAAAATAGTTTTTTAGAAGTTAAGCTATATCCATAGCAGCTTAATGGGTTAAAGGAAAGGCAAAAAGCAGTGGTGACAAAGAATCATCCCAGAATATCTCTACCTACATTTTTATTCCTCAGAGGATAATTTGCCTTTTATCATGACTCTGCTATAAAGTGTTTTGCCATGGCTTCATAGTCACTGCTATGTAATTGATCAATATATATTGTATTGTATGCAACTGCAAACATGCCATAATCTATCAATGTGAGATGTTGTAAAATGCTTATGTTATACTTGGGTTTCACATATTTGTACAGCTATCGTAGCTTTGTTTAACATGCCTTTTTTAAGTGAGAGTACTATTACCTTTGCTTTGTTTCCAAATTTTCATATAAAGCCTTTTTGAATCTTAAATGAGTTGTTTGTGTGCAATGCTCCAGTTGCTATATACTGGTGGCTAGAGAGAACACATGGTGGGGGGTAGAGAATACCTCAGGCTTGAGCTCTGTACCACGGGTGGAGGTGGCAACGACCTGAATTCCCTACCCACCACCATTTGAAACAAAAAGTTGCAGATTTTTGCCTCATATTTGTTCTGTTCTGTTCCTCATAAAATCTGTGTTTTCTGTATTTTTGTATGTTTATGCAGTTAGTGGTGCACTGGTAGCATTGTTGCCTGACAGCTACAGGTTCTCTGGTTTGATTCTTGCTTGTGTGGCGTCTGCATGTCAGTTAGTGAATGTTAAAGAAAAAAAATAACAGGCATTTGAATTTTAGACTTCATATTCTTCAGAAAGTACATGATGAAACAAAACTTTTTATTCTAGCAATATTCTAAGTTTATAACATTGATATTTGAAATTTGTCCCTATTTTTGGGACTGTATTTCCCCATTATTGGCTTCTTCCAGGTTTTTTGTGCTAAGGTTGAGAGCTATGGTGAGAACTGAATTCAATGAATATGTTTGGGGGCTGTATTCCCCCATTACTAGTTTGTCCACGTGTTTTTTGCTAAGAGGTTGAGAGCTATGGTGAGAACTGAATTCACTAAATGGTAGCCATTTAAGTTTCAGTCTTCCTTCCTTTCATAAAAATAGGTGATTTGGCATAGTGGTATGTTGCTTTGGCTGTTTTGCACAGGGTTCTGGGTTCAATACTTGGTAGTGAAATGTACGGTGATAACACAGCATTTTATTCTAGCAACTTTCCAAAATTATACAAGCAATGTTTAAAATGTGTCCCTGGTTTTTAGGCTTTTGTCCCCCCCACCACAAATACATTTTGGCTTTTTCCAGATTTCTTGTGCTGCAAAGTTCAGAGATACAGCTGAGTGTCATGTAGATTTTACAAGGAGCTGAGAGCTGCAGGGGAACAAAAATTTAGTGCTGCTTATGCCAAGTCTGCTTGCATTGTAAATAGCACGACAGGTAGTATACCTGCTTTTGATGCAGAAGGCTGTGGGTTCTACTCCCACAGTAAATAGATCAATTGCTGCTACTGTACTCTGTTGTAAAGGGAATGGATGCTGCAGTCCTCTTTGGCGAAGATACCTAGTAACTATAAACCTGTTATCAGTTTGCCATTCATTCCCTATTGTGATATTACTAGCATTATCATTTTTTTAATGCAACATAGGCAATTTATTCCTCAAGGGCAACAGGCACTTTATTTGTAGATGAAACAATGACATATAAAGTTGTTTGCTAGCAGTAACCTCTTCATTAGTTAACAGATTTCTTTAATGTGGAATTATTTAGATGACTTTTACTTCTTCAGAGATCATGCATGTTTACTGATACTGGTGGACTGTAGAAGTTTGAGTAGACTTTTATGATGGAAATGTTCTGAATTGGGCAGTTTTGTCATTATTAGTGCATGCATTTTGTTTAATTGTTTACTGGAAAAATGTTCAAAACAATACATTTAAAATGCCCTTTAACAACTGTACTGTATTGTACTGTATTGTGGAAGGTGTCTCAAAGAGCATGTGTATGTTTCGTGTTCAAGGGGCCTATGATTTGAAAACAGCCCAGAATTCATCTTTATCTGCCACGGGCAAAATGTATTTTCTTTGAATGTGGGTTTCAATGCTTTTTCAATGAATGTGAGTTTCAAGGGCAGAGAAGTTTTAATGCTAAGTCTATTTTCATTGTGAGACTGCATTGCTTTGTTTAGCAGATATCTATTAGGGTTTATGCTGTAAAATATAAAATAAAACTTTCAAATGAAATCCATAGGATCCATCACATGAGTAAAGCAGTATGCACATTACAGTGTATATGGCAAATGGAGCAAAATAACCAAGGAATGGGACATTGGAATGGCTGCAGGGGGGACGCTCCATTCGACCATGAATTTGTGAGGGGGGGGAAGGGCAGCAAACTCAGACAGCCCCGGCTGAACTATGCCTCTCAACTGTCCAGAATTTTGCAGAATGAATAGATTTTTGCTTCTTATTTTTGGTTTGTTCCTCATAAAATTTGTGGTTTTCTGCCAAATCATTTAGGAATGAAGTCACTAAATAATGACAGACATTGAGTTTCTGACGTCATAACCTTCAGAAAAATGCATGCTAAAACAAGACCTGTTATTCTATCAACTGTCGTTTTAGTACTGTTTGTATGTTCCCCCAATACATTTGGCCTTATCCAGATTTCCTGCATTAAGAGGTTGAGATGTACGTGCAAATAAATCGCTTTATAGAATTAAGAATATCCAAACCTCTCAACTGTCTCCAATTTTGGCTCAAAATGTTTCTCTCCCCCTAATAATCCCTCTGCAAAATGGCAATTTTGGAAGAAAACTTGGAGGGTTTACAATTATAAATAACTGTAATGATCAGAGTTATAGATTACTTTTATTTCAGAAATGCATGTAGATGCTCTTATTTTGTCAGCTGCTCAAGTTAACAGTACTCATTTTAAAAAGGTGTCTCTTCTTTGATAGGTTCCCAGCTGTATTGTGTGGCAATTTTATATTTTTGCATAACATATTTGGTCTGTTTTTCATAAAATTGTGGTTTTCTGGCAAATTAGTAGCAATTCATTAAAGATTGAAGTTAGAAAATAATGGCAGACATTTGAGTTTCAGACTTCATACCCTTCAAAGAATCATACTAATGCAAGACCTACTACTATTCTATTATCTTTCTAAGTTTATTAGAGCAATATTTAAAAATTGTCTTTATTTTTGGGCCTGTGTCCCACTTCTATGTATGGCTTTGTCCAGATTTCTTGCTCTGAGGTTGAGAGGTATGAGTGTCAGAGCCATCACCGTCAGCCAGAGACATTTCAAACTGTGACCTACTTGTTGCACTCCACTCCCCATGTGTCCAAGCAAGGCAAGGAGCAGTTATGCAGTGTAAGTGTGAAGACTATTCCCCCATCCAAGTTAGACCACAAGTATGACTGTGGCTTTTCATCTGTCCTTGATTTTGCAGAATGTTCTGGTTTTCTGTCATATTTTTATACTGTTGATTTATGCTTCTTATTATTCAGAAAATGCATGCTGTTGCAGTGCCCTGTTGCTCTGTATTAAAGTAGCAATGCTTTAATGACCATCAGGTAAGCTTGTTGGAGATTGTAAGATGCAAGTAAGCTTTAATAAGCATACTGTTAAAGAATTACCAACATTGAAAGCCTTTTCATTGTTGCCATGCAGAGAATATTTACATAACTAGATAACGTATAAGCCTTAGGTATTGCAATGCATATGACAGTATTTGTAATAAAGGACATGTTTACAGTGTTTTCAGAAGCTCACTACATTTGTTAGAGACTTGCAGTTATCTTTGCAGGCTTTACCCGTAAACTAAACAGAATGCCAGTCTACTGTGTGTGGTCCATTACCTGTGCAGTGATCCTTTAAGCAGTTTGTCTTGAGCTTGTTTCTTCTTCGCTGTTCATTTTCTACTTCGATCATGTGTTCTCCATGAAACAAGCAGATAGTTGTTATCAGGCAGCAGGTTGGATACGAAGCATTTTTACAAGTGGGGGTACCACAGAGATTGCTACTTTCAGCATGTTACTTGGTAATTTTATAAAGCCGAATATAAATTATAATTAGAACTGCAGTACAAGGAGAAGTGGTTTGAGCTGAGTGCTGCTTGTTTTTTTATACTTGATTTTGACTGGCGTTCCAGTAATGTATTTAAAAAGCAATTTCTTTTTTCATGCCTCACGACCTTTGTGTTTCCATCTAGATATTAAATATGTTGTCATGTAGCCAATGCATTGAAATATTTTTTTCGTCTACACTTCATTTTGTCTTGATTGGACTCTCATAATGGCGATTTGGCACCCAGGGCAGCGTATTTAATTAAAGTTCCAGTTGTTGTGGTTTTGAGCATAGCTCCACCCCTTTGTAGTTGGTCAAACCCCTTCCCATTGGCTCCACCCATTCAGCTGTCTCCTGCAGCCCTCCTTTAATTTGAAGTCACCAGCTGCCATTGGTGAAGAGAGACAGCATCTATTTTAATACCTTGTCATTAGAAACGTATTCATATTCTGCTGCTTTCACTGCATGCAAGATTTTTTTTCTGACAAAACTAAATATAGTGGCTGAAAGCTATAAATTTCATCAAAGAGGACAGCCATGGTGAATCAACAGAAAAGTATCCAATAGCCTTAAGACAACTAATTGTTACATGTAGATTTGAAATTCTTCTAGACAAAATAATTAAAAACCAGCTGGTGGAAATAATGACTTCATCTCGGATAAAAGAAATACTGCTTCAGGAATCTACCTTAACTTGGGTGACAGCTATTACCTGTGCATCTCAATGGTAGATGCCAAAATGCTTAAGTACGTGCTGTGGATATAGTACAAACCATTACTCCTGCATGAACGCAGGATAAACCTTGTTTATACACTAACAGTAGCGCAAATCAAGACAGGCATAACAGAGCTCTAAGGGTGGACATATGAGTAGCAAAGTGTGATTTAGATGTGGGTCCACACAACATACTGTAAACTATGCAGTGTGTTCTGCAAAAGTTTTCCCAGTGCTGTAAATAGAAGAGAAAGGGACACTTTGCAAAGGTATGTAATAGTTCATCTTCTCAAAATGTACATAATGTGCTTATTCTTGAGGTATCTCTAATGAGAGAGGATAGATCAGGTATAATCACCTCAGATGGATTAATGTGCACTGTTTTAATTACTACTATGACTCTAAAGAGGTTACTTTCCACTTTCTTTAATGATGGCTACTGAATCCACTGTACCCATACTTCCTGAGACAGTCTATTTAAAGTACTCTGACTATGAGCCATTAATTCTGCCTATAAAGAGGATAGTGAGATACTTAAGAGACCCAATCACAGTGGTGAGGTATGTGTCAGGAACCACAAAATACAAGTCAAAGGCAGTGCAGACCTATTGTATATTATATCTAAAGGTACTGCTATATTAGAGAAATATTTGTTTTCTGCTTTGAATTTGCAACTTGTTAATAAATGGCTATGCCACTTCTTTTCCAGTGTAGCCAGTGTTACATAATTCACCACATGCCCAAGATCATTCTTTTGTATACACAAAGGACTTTGTGAAAAAAAAGTAAAAACATGCACAAATGTCAGTAATTAAGACAGTTGCCATATCCTAAGCAAGAAGCTATTTCATAGGAATTTGCTACATTAGTGGTACAGGACATGAATGAAATAATTGAATGGGTGTCACCACCTGTGCTAGCCGTGCAGAAAACTGGTGGCATCTGCTTATGCATTAATTTATGCCAACCTAACAAGACTGGTGTCATTGATAGTTACCCCTACCACACATAAAATAAGTGTCTGCAGAGCTGCAAGGAGCAAGAATATTTTTCCTACCCCAGGTTTACAAAGTGCTCACTGCCAGGTATTATTTCATGAAGAAATCAAAAACTTCATTGTATTCATTACACATGATGGTCTATTTCACCTCAAAGAGGTTATCTTACAGACGTGTGTGTGTGTGTGTGTGTGTGTGTGTGTGTGTGTGTGTGTGTGTGTGTGTGTGTGTGTGTGTGTGTGTGAGGAGTTTGCAATATGACAGTAAAAATGCTTGAACACTAAGGTTTCCCTGTGGAGATTCTTATTGCAAGGTTACATACTGATGCATGGAATTTCTGATTTTTACAGTTTAGATAGAAGATAGCGGGTCTATATTATATCATCGAATGCTTAAAAAAGTGAACGCTGATTGATTGATTGACCTAATTTAAGCGAAAGCTTACAATCTGGACCTGTCAGATCAGCGATTTTTTTCCAGGGGAAAAAAAATCGCTGATCCAAAACACATACACACAACACAAGCACACCAAACAAACAGAAATCCACACACATACACCTAAAATCTGATACCTAACCCTACACTAAACTATGCACACACCACTAACTACCCACTTGCCTTAACCCAAACCCTAACCCTAAGGTCCGTCACTGTCACACACTCACCTCACCCGCTCCCTAACCCTAACTCACTTAAATCCGCCCTAACCCTCATGTCCACTCAATCGCACATACACCTAACCCGAGCCCTAACCCTAACTCACCTAAATCACCCTAACACTCACATCCACACAATCGCACACTTACCTGAATCCGACCGGTAACTTTCCACCATAACACTGAAAATACTGAAGCAACAGAAACGGACAACCAAATTCTTTCCCTAGGAAAAAATTTGAGTTTCTGCTGTTTCGATATTTTACAGTTTCGCGAAAATAAGTTTGATCAATCAGCGTTCGCTTTTCTAAGCATTTGAGGATATAATATAGACCCAAGATAGCCTAGTAAAAATCATCCCTTTGTTTAATGGGGAACATTTAACTTTATCTATCCATATATTAATATGTAGATATAGATATAAATATAGATATAGATAAAGACAGCTAGATATATTTCAGAGATTTTCTGTTCTCTCTCTCTCTTTTTCTTGACTGGGTATTAATTGTTGCCTTTGAAGTATTTATACTTAACTTCAACATGTGTGTATTGCATGTACATTATAACATAATGCTTTTACCTGAGGGCAAAATAAACCAATAAACCAGCTGCCTTGCTTTATTGGTACTTTAATTTACCTGTCCAGTGTGACAACTGACCAAATGTTCAATAATTTCATAGCTATTCTTAACAAAGTTTAGGAATCAAGACAGGAATGACAAATTTCTGATGCAGTATAACAGGACAAAGCACTTAACCTGCAAGATAAAGAAGTGTCATTTCAACAATCCTACTTTTAATATATTAAAAACTGTAAACCGAATCAATTACAGTCAGGCATAAAATATATCAAGTAAAATAAAAACAATTGGTTTGTTTTAAAAGCCACTGTTATTGCATGACAATGAAATAACATTTAAAATGTGAAATTCAAAGAGGGGTTCCAAGATTTCCTCCAGTGCACTCAAGAGATGAATTTGTATTTTATTTTGCCAAAAATAACTAACTTGAAACTGAAATATGTCATGACCAGATTATAAGCGTAGGAATTCAGGGCCGCTTAGAGGCTATCCAAGCCAGTGTGTCTGACCCAAAAAAAGATTGCCATCAAGCCGCATTGAGGAATTCTGCAAACTGCACCATAATTAGCAATGGGGTGAAAAGATGCTTTCTAGACAAATGTACCTTTTCAAAATAGATTACTGCTTGTAAATAATGTTATCATATGCAAAAGTCAAAAATGGATTATTTACTTCAGAGAAGAGCAAAGCACGAATAATACAATGGTATCTTTCTCACCAGCATAAATATGGAAGCAGATAAAACATTCATATGTCTATGTCTGAAAACTCAAAGCACATGATTTCTGCAGAGCAGGCTGTGACCTTATTTTGGTTTGCAGGAAACTGCCTATACTTGGAGATCTGCATTTTGCAGTTCCATTACAGTACAGGCTTATGTTGCTTATGTCATACCTGCTGGATTATATTTAGCTGCTGCTGTGGTCCTGGATGATCTTATGATGCCTTCGTATTCATTGCAGCTATTTATAGGTTGCTGAGCATCCTTGTGAGCAATCTCACCAGAGTCAGAGTATAGTCCCATGTGATTGTGTCATGTGCTACTAAAGCAGCAGGTTGTGTATGCATTACTTAAGAGATATTTTCATATAATGGAAAATTAAGACCACTTCTGGAATAAATTAATTTATACATTTAAGATTTACAATGTTTACCCAGGAAATTACTCAGGAAACAGTAATTGCCTTTATTCATCTGAGCACCAGTAAGGATTACATGTCTTACTGATAGAAAACAGTGACCATCACATTCATTTACTTCCATTATAAGAGCAAAATGGATTTAAATCCTACTGTAGTGGCAAATGCTGCTATGTACAAGAGTACATTTCACTGCTAGTGCACTAACAGGTTAGTAAGAGGTACATTAAGAAAGAAGTTGTAGGATAAAAATGGAGATTTAATTAATGCTATCAGCACTAAAAGCATTGACGCTGGATTTCTTTGAAGATACACATTTTGAATTTACATCAGAAGACAGTATATGAGATCAAACTTTTTGAGTGAGATTGAAGAATTCACAAATATGAAGTTATATGAGTGAAAGTCAATGGCGTATGCAATGTAGCTTTGTTTGAGGAGTTTGCAATATGACAATAAAAACGGGTGCACACTAAGGTTGTATGTGTAAGCTTACAAGTTGGTGCATGGAATTTATGGTTTTAACAGTTTAGATAGAAAACAGCTTAGTGGAGGATCAGTCCTTTGTTTAATAGGGAACATTTGAAGTGATGCCATGTAGTGTTAATTATTGAAGCACAGAGAGAGAGAGAGAGAGAGAGAGAGAGTAATGAATCTAGGACCACAGGAAGATTGTTTAGTGCACTGGGAAATGTCTTCACTCTTGAAGGACAGAAAAAACCCTCCACAAATATAATCTGAGGAACACACACACACACACGCACACACGCACACACACACACACACACACACACACACACACACACACACACACACACACAGACACACACACACACACACACACACACACACACACACACACACACACACACACACACACACACACACAGACACACACACACACACACACACACACACACACACACACACACACACACACACACACACACACACACATGCAGACACACACACACACACACACACACACGTACACACACACACACACACAAAGACACACACAAACACACACACACAGACACACACACACACACACACACACACACACACACACACACACACACACAAAAGTATCTAGGCTTCTGTGTGACACGCATAATTATTTATTTTTTCATAATCCAGTTGAAGGCAGTCATACTAATATTAATGTTAAGTAGAGGGACTGATCTACAACACTGAAGGCTTCAGTTAAGTCTATGAATATTGCACCAGTGAGGAAACTGCTGTCCATGCTAAGCAGAATTGTATCTGTCAAAAACAATGGTCCAGTAATTTTTCTACAACTCGTCCAGAAGGCATGCTGTTTCACAGATAAAATGTTGCAGTTATGCAGGGATTTTGATTAATACATAATCTTTCGAAATGTGGGAAATCATGAGACAGAATGGATTTTCAGAGGTTTCACTTGGTCTAGGCTGTTTAGGCATTGGGTTTACAATAGTTGCTTTCTAAATAATAGGCATCACATTTTGGTAGTATATCCACAGGTGACTGAGGTGGAATTTCCCAAGCATCACATGCCCAAAGCAAAATATACTGAGGAACACAAAAGCAGTCAGTGTTTTCCGTAGTAAATAACAGGTGGTGCAATTTCTTGGTGTACTCCAGTACCTATTCCTTTGATTTGGAAGGTTTTCTCCTTCTTTGAGTTCTTGTGACTGTAGCATTGGTATATTTAAGTTTGGGGAGTGTGGGAGGCTTACTCCTCATCCCTGTGGGAAAAAAAAGAAAAAGAAAAAAACTTGCATTTTTCACCCTTTTGACTTATGAGCATTATATTTCAGTTTACTGAATACTCTGCATTCTGACATTCTGCATCTTTAGTAAAACATCATTTTTGCAGATTCAAAGGTTTATAGGATCACAGGATCATAAGAGATTACTAGAGTATCAACCTGGAGGTCATTTTAAGCCTAGCTGTTTCATCCCAATGTAATACCATAGAAATGTTAGTTAATACCCAAGATTGCATTTGGTAATGGCTACCCATGTCCAGGAGCGTTGTGGGCACTATTCCCAGTAAGAATTTATGGTGCCCCATCCACTCGTCCAGGTTCCTGTTGAACCGTGTCATGAAGGTACTCTGTTTCACATCAATAGGTAGCTTATTCCAAAGATGCGGCAGTCACTGGGAGATAAATCTGTCCCTCCAGCATGTCCTATTTAAGTTGCAGGCCATATTTAGGTCCCTGGAATGGGTAGCCCTAGTCCTTTTTGATTTATGGATATGCAGCAAGTTCATTATGTTTGGGCCTGAGATTGCTCTGTAAGCCAGGCATAAGTCTCCCCTAAGAATTCCACTCTATACAGAGTATAGTGACTGGGACTTTAGTCGGTCTGTGTACTGCACGTGCTGGACTCCCTTGATCTTCTTAGTTGGAAACCTCTGAAGTCTCTCTAATTGCTACAGGTGCTTTGTACGGTATATGCCAAATAGGTGATGTATTCAATTATGGGCCAGATTAGTGCCAAGTATAGAGGGGTTATAACATCTTTTAGATTTTTATGGAGAGGTTGTAGTGTTACCATAGCTTGCCCAAGGTTTAAGGAATGAAAGAGTTTTTGTGTTATATTTATAGAATGTTTTAAGGGGTATATAATGTTATAGGTTTGTAAATCTTTTTTGTTTATAAAGGGAAGCACTTTGGGATTGATGCCTAGTGCTTTAATGTGCCTATAGAATATGTTACCCAAGGAGGTGACCAAGTTTTCATTGTCAGGTTATGTTCTGCTATTCTCAATATTCTGTTAGTGTTGATAATAGAGTAATAAGTTTTAAAATCTGTTAGGTTCAGTCCCCCTTTGCTTTTGGGAAGTGTTAGTTTCTGATATGAGATTCTGTTTTTTTCTTGGGTTCCCATATGAATTTTGCTAGGAAGGTATGAATTTGTTTGAAAAATTTATTATCTGTGATGTCATGAATATATATGTTAGTCTAGGTAAAATGTTTATTTTTATTACTGATACTTGGCCAGAAATGGTAACTTAAGGTTATTCCACCTTTTCCAGTCTTGTATTAAGCTTTGCCATTTAAGAGTTATTTTATGCTGGTAGAATTCCTTGTTGTTCTGGAAGAAAGTAATTCCCAGATATTTAGTTTCTTCTTTAATTTTCATTGTATCTATTAGTGGTATTAATGAGATAAGTCTGGGTGACCTTAAGGGGAAGATATTAATTTCATTGAGGTTTATTTTGTAGTTAGACATGATTGAAAATTGTTCAATTGCAATTATTATTTTGGTTATGTCTGAGTTTGGTGTAGTGAAATATATGTTCAGATCATCTGCGAAGGCAGTGAGATATACTTTGAAGTTGTGTGTTGAGGGGGCTTATGGTATGTGTTTTGTTTAATGTAAAGAAACAGGGGTTCTAGGTATAGGTTGAATAGAAAGGGTAATAGCAGACATCCTTGTCTTGTTCCGTTTTTTATCATAATTCTATTTGACCATGTTTTATTTATATATAGGGATGTGTATGGATTGCTATAGAGAATTTTGATGATCTGAATTAAATTGATAGGTATGTCAAAATAAGGTAATGTTTGAAGTAAAAATTCTAGGTTGATCCTGTCAAATGCCTTGTGGGCATCTACTACCATTGCATAGATATTAATATTCCTCTGATTTGCAAAAGATATTAATGCATCCAATGTTAGAGTGTTGTTGCTGGTCTGTCTTTGTGCTGTGAACCCAGATTGCTCTAGAGAAATGAATTTCTCTATCAGGTTTTTTAATCTATTTGTGAGTATTGAGGTCAGGATCTTTGTATCTATATTTAAAAGGGAGATGGGTCTATAACTATCTGTGTTTTTGGGGTCTGCATGTTCTTTTAGTATGAAAATAGTTTTGGAGACATTGAAATGAATATCATTTATGTTGTTATTTATTATATAGTTTAGTACATAGTATAGTAGTTTAGCAATTAGGGGGGTGAAAGTTTTATAAAATTCTGACGTTAAGTCCTTCCGGTCCTGGGGACTTAAGTGACTTTAAATGTTTAATTGTTGTGCTTATCTCGTTGATGGAAATTGGTTCCGTTAGTTTCTTTTGTTGATCTAAATCTAGTTTAGGGAATTTTAGTTTTTGAAGGAAACGCTCTCTATCTTCCTTAGAGGTTTGTAATGTTTATTCTCCATAGAGTTGAGAATATATTTGTTTGAATACTTTGATAATTTCTTCATTTCTTGTGTAGTTTTTGTCCTTGTAATTTATTTCTGATATATTTGAGGTGGTTTTGTGTTGAGAAATGATTCTGGCCAAGGCCCTGGATGGTATTTGGGCTTCCTCTGTGTAATTAGCTAACATTTTTACCTCATAAAATGACAGACTTCTGTTTCTACTTCTGATTATAGGTGCCAATAATGTTTGTTTTCCTGGGTTATAACTTCTTTTGCTCTGGAGGTGATGCCTTTACTAATCAAGTGTGCTATGTAGAAAGCCTTCCTTACTAAAGTAGACAGATGGCGGTCGAAGTTAATGTCACAGTCAACTTGTGATCCTAGGTCTCTTACCTCTTCGTGGGTACTTAGGTTATTGTTGTTTCTTTGATAGTGTGAAGGGATGTTGTTTGCACCGAAGGGAATGATGATGCATTTCTTTGCATTCAATTTGAGACGTGACTAAAACAAAAACCTTCATGGAGTATACTGACATCATTTGGGGATTCAATAATTGCACCCGGTTTGCAGACATCTGCAGATGTGGTCAGCCACAACCCCTTAATTTTGACCTGAACTTCTGAGAAGTGTATACCAAATAGTAGGGGACCCAGCACTGACCCCTGTGGCACCCCACTGGTAACAGGTCTGCTGGTTGATGTGGAGTCACCAACTTTGATAGTGTGTGTCTGATTTGTGAGCCAGTTGGCAACCCATCTTACAATGAAGGGGTTTACATTCAGTTTGCTAAGTTTATCAGTAATGCCTGAGTGTGGGTTCATTGTGTTGAAAGCCTTTGCCAAGTAGAGGTATACTGTGTACACAGATTTGCCCTTGTCAATGACTCTGGTCACATTTTTGAAAAAGAAATCCACCAGATTTAACAGGCAGGAACTGTCCTTTATGAGGCTGAATTGAGTAGGATCCAGGGTTTTGTGGTCACCTATGTCTTTTTTTATGAGGTCCATAATGATACATTCCATGACCTTACAGATGAAGCTGGTCAGGGTTATGGGTCTGTAATTCCCCTAGTCTGTTGCTAGGCCACCTTTGTCAAGGAGAATAACTGTTGCTGTTCTCCATTCCACTGGAACAAAGCCTGTGCTTAGAATATGATTGAAAAGGGCAGTTAACAGTGATGCCAGTTCGTATTTTAGTTTGTTTAGAAGACAGCCTGGGATGCCATCTGGTCCCATAGAGGTTGTGTTTTTTGCCTTGGACAAGGCTTTGATGACCTGCTCTTCAGATATGCAGGGTGGGGGGAGTTTGGGGGAAGATTTGTGATAGGTTTGGAGGGAATAAAGGAGTGAAATTTTCACCAAACCTATCCGCTAGCATGTTTCCTATTTCGGTGAGGTCAGTGTGTGTGATACCATTGCTCACTAGTTCTGCACATGCTTGGCTCCTACCTTTTAGGCTGTGTATGTAGCTGTAAAAGGCCTTATGGTTATTCTTGGCTGTGCTTGCTAAGTTTTTCTCAAGGAAGTCCTTAGAGGATTGGACAAGTTGTCTTATTTGCCTGTTGAGGCCAAGGAGGGTGTTTATCCATTGTTGGGATCTTGCCTTTGTTTTGTTGCACAGCAACTTTTTACATTTATTGTAAAGTTTGTTGATGCTGGATGTCCACCATGGCAGCTTTTTTTTACTTGGGGTTCTGGCTTTGATTTTTTTCTGGTACAGCCAAGTCTATACACTTATGCAAGTGATTGTACAGGGCTATAGAGTAAGCTCCAGTGTAGTTACCACTTCCAGCTGGGAGTGGGGCTTGGAATACATTTATACCATCACCTAGGAGGGTATAGTTTTGCTGAAGTTTGTTAGTTTGATTAGACCCATTGTGAGTTCTGGTGTTAGTGTTAGCTTGAAGGTGACTGATTTGTGGTCAGATTTAACTAATAAGGGTCCAACAGTTGAGGCAGTGCCTCTGTTTGACATGTTAGTGAGGACCAGATCTAGTAGTATGTTTGTTCCTCTTGTCGGGGTATGAACAATTTGTTCTAAGGCATTTGGGTTAACAAAGTCAAGGAACCTTTGCCCTAGTGAGTTAGGTCTAGCATAGTTTTCCCATTTGATGGTAGGATAATTGAAATCCCCCATAACCAGAGTGTTTGGTAATATTTGGATTGTCTCCAGTTTGGTCTAGTAGGCTTCCTGCACGTCATGACTCATGGAGGGGGATCTATAACTGGCTATGACTTGAATGAGGGTCTTACCCTCTGTAACCTGAACTTGGAGTAACCCCATGGAGTTGTCCAGTCTAACTAGACGGGAGGTGATTTTATATCTTTGGTTCTCACATGTTCATTTTGCGGGCTGAAGGTGTGGAAGGCATTGTAGCCTTGCAAGGCCAGGGTACTCTCTGAGGTCTTGAACCAGGTTACTGTGACTGCACAGACATCTATATCTTCCAGTGATAGATGTGCCTCCAGAGTGTGCAGTTTTTGGTTTAAGCTCTTAGTGTTTAGCAGCATAACCCTTATTTTGTTATGATTGGCAAATTTCATGCCAGTTAGTTTGTTTTCAAGACCCTGCCTAAAAATGGCACTATGGAGGAGGCAAGAGCCTTTGCCAGCAGCCAAAAGCCTAGAGGTGCTAGTTGCAAACTGTCTCTTGCAAAGCAGCAAGGTTTGTCGATCATAGCTTCACAAGCTGATAAGAAATGGATCCGCTTTTGAATGACACCAAAAACTAAGCCAAATATTAAAATCAAACATTTTTTGTTTATACTGTGGCATCATTCTAGGTGAGGGTGGTATGCTGCTCAAGGCTAGGGACATACCTGCCTGGGACACATACTCAGAGAGCTCAATCATATCTCTCTTCATGTAGTCCAGGGAGTTACGTCTCAGGTAGTTTGCTCCAATATGAACTATGACAGAGTCAAAATGGTACTTATCGCTGAGAGACCTGAGTGCATGAATGGCTGTTTTTTTTTTTTTTTTTTTTGGCAGTTTAATAGGTTTCAGCTCACTAGCAGTATTTCTTTGACTGGGAAAGTATTAAGGATGAGGGTTACATTAATGCATTACAGCTGTATCTAAGGGAAAAACTGTTAAATTAATCTGTCCAGCCATGGAGCACATTTGTGCAGCAGTGCATGGTGCTAAGTGACACACAAATAAGCAGAAACCTGCTCAAATGCAGGGCTTAAACACCATAAGCTAAAAACCTGAAAAAAAAATGTTCAAAAGGACCAGTGAGGATGCTTACTCCAAGCCATAGACCAACCACCCTTCACCAGACAGGTTCCAATTAGCACAATCCTCTCAAAAGAGTGCAGAAAGGCCCCTTTCAATCTAAGATGGTCTGGAAAACATGCTCAGAACAAACAACCACTAAAAACAGACCCTGATGCAGTAAACCTGTATATGGAAAATACGAAAAAAATGGAAAATACTGCCAATAATCACCAAAACCAAGAACAAAAGCAGTATCCACGATAGAAGGCTCCAACCAGTAAATTTAAAACAGAATTGTCCAGATTTATTTCGAACACACACAGAAATACTTATAAAACTTGTATCTGGACTATACTACAGCTATTAGCTACCCTAGTTTTGGTGGGAACCACTAGAGAATGTTTAACACAGCAGAAAAATAGCAGTGAGACACTAAAAAAATTTTAAAACAGAGACCCTAATGAATGTTTTAAACAACTAACAAGTCAATTATTTTAACACTACTTGGTGGGAAAACCAGAACAAGCAAAACAGATTACTTTACAACAGCAAAAAATACCAACAAATAATTAACAAACAGTGAAAATAGCAAAAAAAGTTTTGTAAACAGTGAAAACTGCAATAAAATTATTAGTCATTACCCATTAGCCTGACGAGCCTTGTCTGCAAGGCCATGGAACGTATCATCATAGACCTCATAAAAAATGACATTGGAGATCTCCAAACTCTGGACCCCACACAGTCTGGGTTTGTAAAAGGCAGATCATGTCTCCTAAACCTGATAGACTTCTTTGAAGTAGTCACCAAAGCCATAGACGAGGGTAAGGTGGTTCACACAGCCTATCTAGATCTCGCCAAGGCGTTCGACACCATCCCCCACTCTGGAATTATAGATAAACTCACTAAACTAGGTATAAATCCCTATGTCACAAGATGGGTTGCCAACTGGCTTACTGACAGAACCCACACTGTGAAAGTAGCAGACTCCAAATCAGACTTCAGACCAGTGACAAGTGGAGTACCACAGGGTTCAGTCCTGGGTCCTCTCCTGTTTGGTATCTACTTCTCTGAAGTACAGGCTAACACAGAAGGTCTTTGGCTAAATAAATTTGCAGATGACTGCAAACTAGGAGCCATAATCGAAACTCCTAACGATGTGGACATTCTACAAAAGGGACTCACTGAGACAGATGCCTGGTATCAAAGACATGGTCTCAAGCTCAATCCCAAAAAGTGCATTGTCATCCCCTTTGGTAAAAACTCTGTACCCATGAACTACCACATAAGCAGTAGTCTACTTAACACTGAAAGTGTGATAAGAGACCTTGGGACACAGGTGGATAGTAGTCTCTCTTTTGATAATCACATCGCCACAGTGGTCAGGAAATCCTTCTACATGGCACATCTCATCACAAAAGATTTTTCATCCAGAAAAAAAGAGGTCATTGTTCCCCTCTACTCATCACTCATTAGACCCATTATAGAGTACAACGCTCCTTTTGGTATGTACCTCACAAGACATCTACAACAACTGGAAAGGCCGCAAAAATACCTCACAAAGAGGATTACTGGCCTCAAACAGATGCCTTACATAGACCGTCTCAAAAAACTCTAGCTTTACTCCGTCGCATATCGCCTGCTCAGAGGCGATCTCTGTCTAACATACAAAGCTATGTCAAACCCAGAGCTGTTGGACATGCTCCACTTAAAGAAATCCCAGTCCCTCCTAGCTACACGCTCTAGGGACCTAAACCTTGTCACCACAATAAACAGAACATGCTGGAGGGATAGATTCTTATCTCAGAGACTTCCCATACTCTGGAACAGACTACCTATCTATGTCAAACAGAGCTCCTCATTAGCACTCTTCAAGAAAAATCTTGATGATTGGATGGGTAATAGGAAATTCACCCCGGGGATCACTTCTGTGGTTCTGCTTGACAGGGGCACAGGAAAATAGTTTTCTTGGGTGGCGAAAGCCAGGATACCTTTTTGGCTAGACTTGTATAGGCCCTAGGGCCAATAGCCTAGTACCTACCTATGGACCTATGAACCTATAAAATTTGATTTAACAGGCACAGTTAGGCAGACAATTGCAGTACAACAGTGTAGCTTAGTACACAGTATATAAATACAGTATAAAAGTAGACAGCAGGCAATAAAAAGTGCAGTAAGTAGTACATAAAAAAACAGACACCTTATAGTTTTTGGGTAGCTCAGAAGCTTCTAGTCATCTGGTATCTCCACTCACAGTTGTGGCTGGTAGCCCATCTCTGTTCAGCTCGGTACAAACAAGCAAAAACCTGCTCAAATGCAGGACTTAAATACCAAAAGCTAAAAACCTGAAAAATAAATAATTAAAAAGTTCAAAAGGACCAATGAGGATGCTTATTACAAGTCCTAGACCAATCACTCTTCACCAGACAGCTTCCAATCAGCACAATTCTCTCACTAGAGTGCAGAAAGGCCCCTTCCAATCCAGGATGGCTTGGAAAAAGTGCTCAGAACAAACAGCCACTACCATAGCTTTCAACCAATCAAGGACAAATTTCAACAGAATCAGGGATAAAACCAGAAAAAAATCAGGGACAATCAGGGACACTTTTGGAATATTAGTGCTATTAAACTGAGACATTCACAGAATACTAACATATGATTTAATGTATATTTTGTGAAGTTAAAGAAATCTACAACTCATAATTATTGTCATTATTCATTAAGTGTAATTCACCAACTTTCCTCCAAAGGTCACCAGTCTTAGGAGGGATTAAGAGGGACAGAGCTAAAATCTGAGTCAAAATCAGGGACGTCATTGTAAAGCAGGGACAGTTGAGAGGTATGGCCACTACAAACAGACCCAGATGCAGCAAACCTGTATCTGGACTATGCTAAAACTACTAGCTACACTAGTTTTGGCGGGAACCACTAGAGAATGTTTAACACAACAACAAAATAGTAGTTAGACACTAAAAAAAAAATTAAAACAGCAGAAAGGCAGCAAGAAGACTCTAAAGATTGTTTTAAACAGCTAACAAGTCAGTTACTTTAACATTGTTTACCAGGGAAACCAGAACAAACAGAACAGATTGCTTTGCAACAGCAAAACATACCAACAAATACTTAACAAACAGTGAAAATATCAAAATGAACTTTGTAAACAGTGAAAACAGCAATAAAATATGATATAACAGGCACAATAAGGCAGACAATTGCAGTACAACAGGTTGCAAATGTGTTAAACAGGACATTGCAGTACAACAGGTTGCAATACAGCAAGTACAGTACAATAGGTTGTACATGTGTTGAACAGGAAATGCTATATAATTACTGCAGAACCTAGTAAACTAGAGATGCAGATTGTTGATCCAGTAGTCTTCTGTGTCATGCAATGTGTGTGTGTGTGTGTGTGTGTGTGTGTGTGTGTGTGTGTGTGTGTGTGTGTGCGTGTGTGCGTGTGTGTGTGTGTGTGTGTATGTGTGTTTGAAACAGGAAAGAACTTAAGCTGTTACTGATGGTGATGAAACTAAAGGGGAAGTCTATGAACATTTTAATTGATATTAGGAGCAGTGTCACTATAGTATATGTGCGTGTGTGTGTGTATGTGGTTGAAACAGGAGAGAACTTAAGCTGTCACTGATGGTAATGAAACTAAAGGGGAAGTCTATGAACATTTTAATTGATATTAGGAGCAGTGTCACTATAGTATATGTGCGTGTGTGTGTATGTGGTTGAAACAGGAGAGAACTTAAGCTGTTACTGATGGTAATGAAACTAAAGGGGAAGTCTATGAACATTTTAATTGATATTAGGAGCAGTGTCACTATAGTATATGTGCGTGTGTGTGTATGTGGTTGAAACAGGAGAGAACTTAAGCTGTTACTGATGGTAATGAAACTAAAGGGGAAGTCTATGAACATTTTAATTGATATTAGGAGCAGTGTCACTATAGTATATGTGCGTGTGTGTGTGTATGTGGTTGAAACAGGAGAGAACTTAAGCTGTTACTGATGGTAATGAAACTAAAGGGGAAGTCTATGAACATTTTAATTGATATTAGGAGCAGTGTCACTATAATGATTGGAAGAAATAACAAGTGCTGTGTTGGTCCACTGACAGAAAACACAAAGACACTGAAACACAGATATGATGTAATACTTTTAATTCTACCAACATAGATTTTGCAATTACTCGAGCTTTTGAGCTGCCATGAGCTCTTCTTTGAGGGTTATTAAGTTACTGATGTTAGATAAGTTGCTTAAATGTCCACTTGTGTCTAGAAAAGTAAGTACATTGTTTATTTCCTATTCCCGTAAAAACAATATCTCAGAGATAGTCACAGTATGATTGTATGACAGAGTGAATTGCAGGTGTGTTTGTTCAAATGTTTCTTTTAATGAACATGCATTTTTTTTGAATGACCATTTTGTTGTAAGAGGTACGTGCTTTTGTATAAGACGTGAGAGTGTGCATGTGAGTAGGGGTTACATTTAAATAAGAGGATAAGTTTAGTTTTTAATGTTAGTGTTTATTGGTTAAGGTTAGAGGAAGGGCTACGTAGGAGGATAGGTTTAGTGTTGTGCTGTGTGTGTATGTGTGTCTGTATGTAGTGTGTGTCTGAGATTCCTTATTTAATGGTGTAATAGAAATGGTTTATCTAAGAAAGGTGCAGGGTTAGTGTTAATGGCAGGGTTGGGGATGGGGTTAACATGTATTACAAAAGGGGGTGAGGAGAGGCTTCACCTACATTACCTTAGAAAAACCCTTTTCATAATACTACCATTATTTAGACAAATTAGGTCTGGATGGTTTGGTAGGATTATGTTTAGAGATCACAAAAGGAAATAGTTTTCCTTGTGTTATCTTTTGTACGTTCAGTATTTTGGGTGATTGGCGATATGTATTTAGATATTGTGGCATTTTTCAGCATTCATACTATAATTATTCCTAATGTGGAAATGTCTTTTAAGGATCAAGAGAAAACATTACCTATTACACTATCTAAACATACTAGACAAAATATGCTAGCTAGGAGATAGTTGTGAAAGTCACTCAAATGGGGAGAAATAAATCAGATCTTAAAATGAGACTTTAGAGGAGCTACTTATCAGACATGATCATGATCTTAAAGATAAGTGGACAGCATAAAGGAGACCTCAGGTACTATTCATGCTTCAGCAGGTGCCAAATCTTACTACAACAGAAAGAAGTCATTTTCTTATGCAATGCAGACTAAGGCGAAAGAATAAACAGCTTGTTAAAAAATAAGGCAAGGACATATATTTTTTGAAATATTCAAAGCAGACTCGGGTACCTGCATTAAAACTGAATGAATTTGGGTTAATAAATTAACTGTCATGCAGGTAAGTACTTTGTAAAGGTTCCCCAAACATTGTCTGGGAAAAGGTCTTGCATTGTTAGAAGGGGTTCAAAAGTCTTCATAACTACATTTAAACTATGCTTACCAAAACATTGTTTTGGATGACCATCTTTAGAAATATTTGGTTGCAAACACACATAAAAAACTTTTTATATGCAATTATAGCTTAACGTTTTAAAGTGTCATCTGCATCTGCTCACTTTCAGAAGACTGTATAAAGTTTATCATATGGCACTCTAGGTGGTACACTTTATCTGGATTTGTTCCTAGTTACACAGGCCATACCAAAGGGACATTTACAAAACTCAGAGGAAGGAGTATAAGGAACTGAAAATACAGGTTTGCATCTTAAGAATTTTGAAACAGAAGTACAATATGTGTAACACGTGACATAAAGCAGATGCCCGTGGTTTGCATCTTGTAAAACCAAAGTAACAGCCACTATAGAGCCTCCATCTCTAACAAATGTTACTGAGCTGATGGCAAACTCTACATTTATTTAATTATTATAACAGGTTCTTAGCTAGTTTGCCAATTTGTTATCATCTGTTATGCAAATGTATACTACAGATATGGAGAAGTCCGTGTTTTGCTGCAGTCAGTATTAGTGACTTACTCTTCTACTACTGAGGTCATGCATCCCCTAACCTGTTTAATGACTAACCTAGATTATATGCTTTTCACATCTGTATGAGCCCTGAAAATAACACTTCACCTGCCTTCAGTTATTCATACATACAGCCCAAACAGGGTTTATTAAAGGTAAGCATATTTGATGTAATATTTTAATAGCAGTTCACCAGCAGCAGACTTCAAACAATTCTCCTCATCCATGTGCTGTCCTGACACCAGATGCAGAAAAGGCATTACTTTCTATGTCCTGTACCAATCTGGTTTTCCCATTTCACTCCTTCTTGTTTGACAGGCCATTTATGATGATTAATCAGCAGTAGTCAGCCTTGGTCCATATATATTTTTTAACACATCTAAAGTTAACAAGAGGGCTACAGTAAGACTGCCTCTTGCCCAACTATTTTTTGTCCTGGCTTTAGAAACATAACAGCTTCTATCAGACCCATTCCCCTTATTTGATTCAGTTGAGGGACCTATGTAACATGTTGGTCAGATTGCCCTTTTTCACAGATGACCAGATTCTACTTCTCCATAATTTTGTCTTTACTCCACATCCCATTCAGAACCCTCTTCTTTACTGACAGGATCTGCCAGGTTATAAGGTCAATGAAAGAAAGTATATGATATTAACTACAAAGTTTCAACCACTTAAGTAAGTTTTGATCTAAACAAATTCAGCTATGACATTCTTTGGCATAGAGATTTCCCATACCCTGCCTTAAACAACAGGCCAGAATAAGGAAAACACCCAGTCCATCTTAATTATACACTTTTTGAAATGGATGAAGTAGAATATTTAACATGATCTTCACTCATCAGTTACTTACCCTGAAATCTCCTATATACTGCAGTTTCTGCCTATGCACTTTCCTTCTAGACTCTCACATGAATGGGATAGAGTAAGGGTTGTGGTAATCTTCAAGCATCTCCAGTGCTCTAGTACATGCTGTAATAGGGCATGAATTAGAGTGATAGACCCATGTATCTTTGGATCCCTTGATGAATTAGTCTTTAACAGTAGACCTAGTTGTTGAAGACCTCTGTAGCTAGTTTAAAAGGAATGTTTGGTATAATGCAACCTATAGTTAATTTATATAATAATAATCCTATTTGTTAACCAAGTAGGTCCACTTGTCACACAGTCCCATTTCAGAGGAGACCCAGGAGGAATGTCTGATTAAGTGACTTGTGCAAGCTCACACAGTAGGCAAACATGGGTTGAGGAAATCAAACCATGTACCATAGGAGCTACAGCTTGTAACCTTAACCTCTGTACTAATGGTCATCTCTGTACTTAAGTCTTTTATAAGAATCGTTTCTTAAAGTTTAGTACTGCTAAGATATAATCACATATTTAATGACATTTTACCTATTCTCTTTACATTACATTTCTTCATAATGAAAGTCAGCCCAGTAGAGGTAATCCAGTTATGCACCAGTTTTAGTAGTCATTTATGTGTGTGATATCTGCACTTTGAGTCATACCAGCCTCTAACCATTCACATAGTTATTGATACAGCATTTTGAGTCAATTGGAAGATCAGTAAAGACTAAATTGTAGATTATGGGACATAAGATGTAGACTGGCATTCCTGTACAGAAATGCTTTAAAAAACTATATATGAGTTACCTTACAACGCATTATATTATGTAATGGTTAATGGTATATCTTTGCACACATACAGTATTTACACTGTGTTTCAGGCTGTCAAAGGTCTTTTCAAGGTTGAAGTAGATTACCACTCCAGCTAGGCCTAGATCTAAGGTCATGCTCTTTTTGTAATAAAAGTTGAATAATTTAGTCATAGTGAATATACCCTTTAAAAAAACATATTGACAGTGATCCATAAGAGAATAGTAGAAGCTGCCAGCTTTCAGTATGCTAACCGGACATCTTTCTAAACACCTGCCAATAATGTTGAGCTTAATGATGAATCATTGTCTTCCTTTTCAGCTCTACCGTCCATATGTATTGGTGTAATATGGAAAAGCTGATATTTTCTGGTTATAGTGTTATTCAGAAACAAGTTGTTTAATTTAAATGGTTTAATGATTTCTTCAAGGGTTTCAATAAAGTGTCCAGATAAATGATTGGGTCCTACACTATGACCGTTTCACCATTTCAGCAATGCTAAAAGGACAACAGATATATGACAAATCATTACAATGAAAAGTGTAAAAACCCTCAGGAGAACTTGCAAATATGAATTAAAGATGTTTATAGTTTTTGAAAAACAGTAATAACTAAATTGCTATGTAACGTAGGACCTACATGAACGTTTTGCCTTGGCTAAAGATATCTTCAGTAATCTGGATGTTATATTTAATCTTTTTGTGTGTGTGCGTGTGTGTGTGTGTGTGTGTGTGTGTGTGTGTGTGTGTGTGTGTGTGTGTGTGTGTGTGTGTGTGTGTGTGTGTGTGTGTGTGTGTGAAACAATGCACCATATTCTCTGTAAGTTTGATAGAAAGGGACTTCTTGATCTGGAACTCCCAAATATTGCTCTAAAATGTAAACCAGGGGCAGGATTCACGATGGCTTGCACGGAGTCTAAGAGTAGTGTAAGACTCCATGCAGCCATCATGTCCAACGAGCGATCCACGAACCCATTGTAGGGGCATGTAAGAGAGCTCCTAAAACGGCTCTTACACGGACATGGCTTGGATATGCAAATTACCTCACTTGCAGCTGAAAGGCATGCAAATGAGGTAATTTTGCGATCCAGGAAGCACAAACCTGTCCGTGTAAGAGCCGTGTTATCTGCAGAAATGTACTCAGTTGACAACTGAGTACCGTTCTGCAAATAGCACAATGGATTCTTGTCAGCTGCAAATAAAGATTGCATATGTTCCAGGAAGCATGCCAATGGCCAAATATGTTCCCCATGGAAAATTAAAATAAAAATGTTTTTTTTTTTTTCGGCCGATGTTTAAATGTAGCGCAGCGCCGCGCAAACGGGCTGCGCTGTAAAAAACAGAAAAATAAAATTTAAAAATTTTATGCAAACCATGAATTTACAATGTAAGGGAATAGCAGGCTGAAAACAACATGGCCACCGACTAGGGGTTGCTAAGGGGGGAAGCTCAGTGTAAGACATGTAACTAAGCATTAGTAGGCAATCCTATGTAAATGAGTGTTAGGATAGTGAATCGCACTTTTACATAGCAAATGAGCACAATCCCTGGAGTGTAGGAGTAGGATAAGGGGGAGTAACAGAGTAAGAGATAGGTGACATCACAGGGGGGTATGTATGAAAGAAATGCAGCTCAGTGGAGCAGAGTGGCATGTGAAAGCTGTCAGTCACACATCATGGAAAGAGGTGTGTCAAGAAGTAGACATGGGAAAACCAAGAAATGGAAGGTGTACACTGTGGATAACACCAAAGTTTCTTGCTGGCTGTGCATGCGCGCATGTGCGCGCTTGGAGGCCCGAGTAAGATAGGGTGCGTGCGTATAAGTGCGAGTGCGTGCGTTTCAGCTGGAGTAAGCATGTAGAAGCTTGTTTAAAGACCTGTTAGCTCATTTGCACTGGTGTATGCGCGTTTAAACCCGAATAAACAAGTTTTAGTCCGTCTAAGCATGTGTGCACGCGTGTTAGCTGCTGTGAGCGTGTTTGTGCTTGTTTGTGTCGCACCCCTCTGAGGAAACAGAAAGGAAAAAGGAAGCAGAAGAAATTGTAGGAAGCTACCAGGGAATACTAGCAGAGGTAACAGGTGAAAACAATCAGAAGCAGGCAATTACACAGGCAGAACAGTAGCCCAGCCCAGCACTTAAAACTCTGCAAACAACAGTGCAGTATGTTTCTCTCAAGAGACACTGCAACACTGGAGTAAGCTATTAGAAGTGAAAACTGAAAAAGCCTCACTCAGACAAAAAATGCTAGGGGCTGCCATAGCTGTTATAAGGTGACATATGCAACATGCTGAGGGTGGTGACAATGCAAATGCTGCCAGACAACCCACAGTGAGGAAACGGAGAAGAGTGTACAGGCCCAGGGTCACCTACCAGGGGTTACATGAGCTGGAGATAGTGGAGTGCTATAGAGTGGACAGAGACCTCCTACAGCAAATTGTTGAGCTGTGCAGGCCACGCCTCACACACAGAACCAACAGAGAGGAACCCATCCCAGTGGAAACCAAGGTATGTGTTGGCCTAAGAATACTAGCAACAGGTACCTTCCAGAGACCAACTGGTGATATGATGGGGATATCACAGGCATCAGCATCCAGGGTACTGCACCAGTTCCTGGATGCCATGTCAGCACATGTTGGTGATCATGTATATTTCCCCAATTCCCGTGAGGTATTGGCCAGCAATATGCATCTCTTCCAGCAAATAGCGGAATACCCTGAGGTAGTGGGTGCAATAGACTGCACGCACATATGCATCAAAGCACCAGCCGGTGAGCGGGGTAGGGTCTACTTCAACCGCAAGGGCTTTCCCTCCATCAACTGCCAGGTCGTGTGTGATGCCCAGGGCATAATACTGAATGTGTGTGCTGGCTGCCCTGGAAGCTACCATGATTCCCATATCTGGCATCTGACGCAGCTGTACCAGACATTTGCCAATGGGGACATCCCACATGGTCACCTACTGGGGGATGCTGGCTATGCACTGGAGCCGTGGCTGATGACACCCATCAGAAATGCACACACACCTGAACAGGAATGCCATAATGAGGCACATGCACAAACACGTAATGTAATAGAGCATGTGTTTGGGCTGCTCAAGTCATGGTTCCGGTGCCTGGACACATCTGGTGGAGCCTTGCAGTACTCACCAACTACATGTACCCAAATTGTCATGGTATGTGCTATGCTACATAATATGATTCTGCGAAAACAGCTGCAGCAGGACCAGCATAGGCCCTGGCCAAACAGCCCCCCACCATTGCCAAGGCCATCACAGGCAGAGCGTGACTCGGAGGAGGAACAACCTGAGCCTGCCCCAGTAGGCAGAAGGAGGCATGCCCAGTATGCCTTGGCCTTGGCAAAGAGGCAACGCATAGCACATACACTGGCTCAGTAGGAACCCTGGAAATGATACCTCTCTCTGACTCACACATATAGTAAAAGGGATGCCTAAGTTGACACAACCTGCTTTCAAACATGTACAGGGAGTGTAGTATGTGCATCCAACATAGGCAGCCCTGCAGCACCACCTGAGGCATGATTGCCATGTGTTAAGCAATGTAACACCATGTAGTATATGCAAACTTGATGACCCTGACTAACATACTACCCTCACCAAGCATGATGCCACAATATGAAGACAAGATGATCAATTACAACAATTGGCTTAAGTATTGCTGTTAGTCAAAGGGGATCCAATGCCTGTCAGCCTGGGATGACATGCTGAGCAAGACATGATGCTCCACCCGCTAGGGATGGCTTGCACCTATCACCCCTGGCCTTTTGGATACTGGCAAAGCCTGTTGTCACCCCCATAGTGCCTTGAATAGGTAAGGCTCAAAACACAAACCCACCTCCATAGGTATCACAAGGGATAAGAAACTAGAAGTAATGCTACCCAATGCCAGAAGTCTAAACTGCAAGATGCATGCAGTCCAAACTCTCCTCAGCATGGAGAATGTAGATATCTGTGCAGTAACAGAAACCTGGTTCAAGGCTCACAAGAGCACCCTAACACTACCAGGTTACACCTCATACCATGCTTTACAGCCCCAAAACATGGAACAAACTACAAAAGGAGGGTGACTATCAATAATTGTCAAGGATAACCACATCCCCAGGTTGGTGCCACAGCAAGAAGCAGCACGGACTATCCACAGGCAAGTAACAGTGGCTAAAACTGCCTCCCAGTTTGTAGCCTGCTACAGACCACCCTCCTAAATCCAGGAACCACAGTTGGCCTACTTGAGAACACATGAAAATATGAAGGTCTCTCCAAACAACATTATATTGGGTGACTGCAACTACCCAAACATAGACTGGGAGCATTATTCTAGCTCCAACACCCTAGGGCAAAGGTTCCTAGAATTCATAAACCAAAATGCTATGGAACAACTTACCACTCCCACAAGAGGGGTAAGCATACTGGACGTGATAATCACCAACATGGGGACTCTATGCCCAAGACGAGAAGTGTATCCCTCACTGGTAAGATCAGACCATAGAGTAATCTCACTGGATATTCACATCCTGACCCCAGTCCCTGGCCAGAAAACCACAGTGAAAAACATGTGTAAGGCAAATTTGCACTCCTCCAAACTGAGGTGGAATCCATTAAAGCCCTTGTGCCTGTGGAAAATATGGCCCAGACCTCAGAACCCTTTATAAATGCATTCTATGAACACCTTCAGGAATGCATGGATTATGCAATCCCAAATAAAACCAAGACCCAATCCTCCAAATGCAGGCATCCGGCCTGGTGGACCCCAGCCATTACCAAACCATGCAAGAGAAGGAGGAAGCTACTACATGATAGAGCAAAACCCAAAAAGGGAAGTCATCTCTGATCAGTATTATGACAAAAAACTATGGCCACACATAAAATCCTCTAAGGCCAGCTACAAGATAAAAATTGCACAGGACACTAAGGATAATCACAAGGCTTTCTTAACTGATGGTAGGAACCTGGGTGGGAATTCACAGATATGCTCAGAATTAGTCCAAAATGACAAACAATACACCAAACCCACACACATTGCCAACATCCAACCTGACAGGTTCAGTGCAAAATTCACCCCCCCACTACCAAAACGCCAAATATCTATCCCAGCAGAGTGCTGTCCCCCTGACATTGCAGATGCTCAGGTAACAGCCAGCATCTCCAAAGCAAAACACACAGCATCAATGGGACCAGATGGTGTCCTGGGCTGTGTCCAACATGAACTCCAAGAAGAATTGAACACCAAATAAAACTACTGCTCAATCTCAGCCTTACCACAGGATATGTACCCAAAGAGCAGTGTACAGCAACAGTGGTCCCTCTCCACAAAGGTGGTGACTGAATGGATACTGCAAACTATCACCCCAGAATCCTGACTAGCTTGGTCTGCAAAGCTATGGAAAGGATCATCATGGACCTCAGAAATAAAGATATTGGGGACCTACAGACACTGGACCCTACCCAGTGTGGCTTTCTTAAGGGCAGATCCTGCCCCTTAAACCTGGTTGAGTCATTTGAAACAGTCACCAAGGCCATTGATGAGGGAAAGGTGGTCCACACAGCCTATCTGGACCTTGCAAAAGCCTTCCATACAATACCCCACTTGTTCATTATAGATAAGCTCACCAGCTTAAATATAAACCCCTATGTCAGTAGATGGGTTGCAAACCAGCTCAAGGACAGAACTGACATGGTCAGAAATGCTGCAGCCATGTCAGACTCCAAACCAGCTACAACTGGCATCCCACAAGGCTCAGTCCTGGGACCTCCCATGTGTGGTATATATTTCTCAGAGGTACAGGCCAACATGGAAGGACTGTGTCTGAACAAGTTTGCAGATGACTACAAACTGGGCACCATATCTGACCCTCCAGCTGACACAAGCATCCTACAAAAGGGCCTCATAGAAACAGACAACTGGTGCCAGAGCCATGTCATCAAGCTAAATGCAGAAAAGTGTATAGTCATCCCCTTTGGAAAAACAGTAAGTGCCCACCAATTACCACATAGGTGTTAACCCATTAAGTACTTTAGAAGTAATAAGAGACCTGGGGACACAAGTTGATAGAAATCTTGCATTTGACAACCATGTGGCCGTAGTGGTTAGAGAAACATTTCATATACCCACCTAATCATGAAGGTATTCACATCTAGATCAGAGGAGGTCATCGTGCCTCTTCAGTCATCCTTCATCAGGCTCACAATTGAGTACAATGGCCCTTGTGGGATGTACCTTAGCAGACACCTCCAGCAACTGGAAAGACCCCAAAAGTACCTCACCAGGAGGATCAAAGGGCTGTAACAGATGCCATGTGTTGCCTGATTAAACAAACTGCAGCTCCACACAGTGGCATACTGCCTGCCCAGAGGCGATCTGTGCCTGATGTATAAAGCCATGTCCAAGCTGGAATCAATGCACATGCTGCACCTTGTAAAATCTGAATGCCATTGAGCTATGCACATGAGAGACCTGAACCTCATCACTGACCTAAATAGGACATGCTATAGTGATTGATCCATAACCCAGAAGCCCCCTCCACTCTTGAGTAAACTCCCAGTCCAGATTAGCCAGAGTCCCTCACTGACTCTCTTCAAGAGGAATCTTGATGAGTGGATGGGAGATTGTAGTTTACCCTGGGTATCACTTTTATGTCACGGTTAGACAGAGGCACAGTATACTAACCTTGAAAAATGTCATGGCAAACTCCAGTTAAAATGTGTGTTGAAGGACAAACACACTCTCTGACTAGGATTAGAAATGGCCTAGGGCACATAGCCTAGTGTTTCTCAATGTCCACTCAAGTTGTGGAATACACTACTAATGTTGGACAAGCCTGGTTTAAGTAGGCCATAGCTGAACAAAATGCAACATGGTCATATTTGCACAACTGGCCCTTAACCAGTCTGGTGTGCTCAGTATGAATATTTAAAGCAGTGATAGGACTGAAACCCAGGATACTGTCCACCACAGTGAAAGGACTGAACCAGTACACTATACAATATTACAGTGTTTGGTCAGTATGAAAGAATGTTGACAAGTGTATGCAAACTATCCCATGGAAACCCTGCAGGCACAGCATAATCCCTGTTGGGTTCAGACACAAAGCAGTTGGGCAGTAAGAACACAACATGACTTCCAACACACAACTATAAATGTCAAATATTGTTCAAGTTCACACACAACCACAAATGTGGTGGACCTCAGATCTCAACATATGGAAAGGTCACACTGGGCATGCTCACACACTTTGATAAATGAGACATATGTCAGGCAACAAACCATGGAAAGCCTGAACTGGGCATGCTCACACACTTAGGCCATGTCTCAGTATAGCAGTTGGCCACACATATCTGGCATTTGTATGTGTTAAGCCAGGAACCTACCACAATACAGCAATCTGCCCAGTGCACACAGTTAAATGACAACAGAGACATAAGTAATATAGTGGAACCCTCTCATATTCAAACATCTTCCACAGATACACAAGTTGTTCATAGAAACAGGGAAAGCTATGGCAATAAAGACCTGCAAACAGTTTATCAGCAACAAATATTGTGCATCCGAAACATAAACATATGGGTGTAGAGGTCAATACTAGGCTGTTTGCCCTAGGGAATACATAAGCCTAGCCAGAGTGTATTTGGCATCTGCCTCCCCAGTACAGTAGCCTACTGTGCCTCTGTAAAGTAGGTCACAGAAGGCACCGTTTAAGGCTAGTGTGCTGTGCCTCCATCAAGCAGGGACACAGTGGAGATCCCAGGGGTTGAATTTGCAATGTCACATCCATGTGGCTGGAGTTTGCTGGAAGAGGGTTGGCGAGGGGCTATGTCTAACATTAATTGGGATTCAATTCCAGACTGAGGGGAGCCTTATCTGCAGTGTCTGGACAATTTCACTGTCAAAACTTGCAAGTGATGATTGTGAGGGATTGAAGTGTCTTGCCAATACTGTTCAGAGATGTCCTCCCTCTGTGGGATATTGCTCTGTAATGTATTAGCTCCCTCCTTCTGTTGTACAGCTTATATATGGCTGGTGTAAACCAGACAGGTCTCCTGTTGTGGAGGAGTCTTGGTTTTATTTGGGATAGCATGATCAATGCAAACCTTCCAGATGCTCATAGAATGCATTTGTAAAGGATTCTGCAGATTGGGCTGTATAATCCTCCAGCATGGGGCCTTTGAAGTATTCCACCCCAGTCTTCACAAGTGCAAAGTCTGCTTTTGAGAAATACTTTGTTTGCAGTGATTTCCTTGCCTGGGGGTGGGATGGGATATGGACGTCCAGGGAAAGTTGGTTATGGTCAGATATTAACAATGGTGGTCTACCTCTGGTGTGGAACATAGAGTCCCCATGTTGCTGATGGTCAGGTCCAATATGTATTCCCCCTTGTGGCTGTGGTGACTGGTTCTGCCATAGCACATGGATTCACAAATTGTACTGGCTGTAGGGTGATGTTGTTGAGGCCTGAGTAGTTCCCCACTCAATATTCCTGTACCTGAAGTTAACCACTGTAATGGTGTATGTGAACACCTTCATATCCTACACTGTTCCCAGGGAAGCCAAGTGTGGTTCCTGGATATGGGAGGGGTGGTCTGAACTACACACCAAACCAAAAGTCAGTTTTGCACAATGCTAGTTGTATATGTATGGCCTGTCATGCTTAGTGCAGTGGTAACAACCGAGAGGTGTGTGTATCTGTGATGTATATGGATACACCCCCTGGTTGTGTTGTGTGTTACAAGTCCTGTGGTCACGAAGCATGGTATAAAACATAACCTGGCAGTGCTGATGTGCATATGTGACCCTGAAGTAGGCGTCTGTTAATGCATATATATTCTATCCCCCATACTGAGGGATAGTAATAGATGTACATACCTCTTTCTAAATAATGATGTCAGCACCCTATAAATACTGCAGGAGAAGAAAAGCCACCCAGTAATTTGAATAGTGTGCTCTGCTAATGTGTCTCTCTCAAGTGTCATAACATAGTTAGGTAGGGGTTTGAATCCTGCAAATGCTCAGTGTGTGTGTTTGGGAGCGCGGGGCAGCGTGTGTGCAATTCTCTTTGAAAGAAATGGCCCTTTTGGCAACTGGAATAACACACTACATGATGTACATTCCTCTTTGTAAAGACTGATGATGTCAGCACCCTATAAGTATAGCAGGAGAAAGGAAACCACCCAGTAATGTGAATAGCGTGCTCTGCTACTGCGTCTTTCTCAAGTGTTATAACATAGTTAGGTAGGGGTTTGAATCCTGCAAATGCTCAGTGTGTGTGTATTTGGGGTGGGGGCAGGGTGTGTGCAATTCGCTTTGAAAGAAATGGACCTTTTGGCAACTGGAATAACACACTACATGATGTACATTCCTCTTTGTAAAGACTGATGATGTCAGCACCCTATAAGTATAGCAGGAGAAGGGAAACCACCCAGTAATGCAAATAGTGTGCTCTGCTAATGCATCTCTCTCAAGTGTCATAACATAGTTAGGTAGGGGTTTGAATCCTACAAATGCCATGTGTGTTTTTGTCACACAGTTTGTCAATGTGTGGTGGGTGTTGCTTTTATTATGGTATGACATATAATTATAACAGTAATTTCAATGCACACATCAGGTATGTGTGTGCCACATAGAGATATGTACCTGTGACCTTAAATAGTTCCTATGTGTGAAGCCTGCCTCATGTGAATACAGTTGTTACCTGTGCCAGCATGTCCTGCAGATTCCCAGACTGTACGCCATACATGTATGTTGTTGACAATGCAGGCTACTGCAGTGATCTGTGTCCTAGGCCAACTGGATGACACACACTCATGAAAGCTGTGATATATTAATGTGGGTGAGGGTTCATGTCTGGAGTATATGTCACACATGTTATAACACAGCAAAGTCTGTGAGTAATGGACATCCAGTGTAGGTGTATGGCAACTGTTGCTGATATGCATAAAGACACCTTCTTGCTTAGGCGATACACCAAGGGACTGCACAATACCTTTGGAAATGTGAATATCACAGGATAGACAAGAAAACACTTGTCCATATGTACACACCATTACCCGTTCTACATGATGGGTGCTGCCACCTACATGGTACTACTGGAATACTATGTTAAGTACATGCTGATGACAAAGTTACAGTTGCGTTACAGTAATAGAGCATGGCTTGGACAACAGGTATCCATCTGTATGATACCCATGTGGTGGTCATGTGTGTCATGTGCAGAATGCATTGTAGGCCACTGTATACATTTCCAGTCGTGGATTAACATATCGCTAGTGTGTTGGCATGTACGTGAGACTGCTATATGCCAAACAGCATTCTTCACAGGGATGTGTGTGGCTCAGTAAGAATGGCTACTGGTATAGTGTAGTACTGCAGGGATATCACTGACACTGGGTTTCCTACATCTGTGTATCAGTTGAGGATACATCATGTAATAGGTTCATAGGTTCATACTAGGCTATCTGCCCTAGGGCAGTTATAAGCCTAGCCAGACTGTGTTTGTCTTTTGACACCCATGTTAAATGAATTTTGATATGGCCTTTTTCCAGGTTAGTATACTCAGCCTCTGTGTAACAGTGACACAGAAGTGATACCCGGGTAAACCTACAATCTCCCATCCACTCAGCAACATTCCTCTTGCAGAGAGTCATTAAGGGACTCTGCCTAACCTGGACTGTGATTTTATTCCAGAGTGAAGGGAGCCTCTGGGTTATGAATCTGTCCCTCCAGCATGTCCTATTTATGTAAGTGCTGAGGTGCAAGTGTCACGAGCACATACCTCCATGGGATTTGGATTTTCTGAGGTGCAGCATGTCCATTAATTCCAGGTTGGACATGGTTCTATATGTCAGGCATCTGTTTGAGCCCTTTGATCCCCTTGGTGAGGTACTTTTGTGGACTTTCCAGTTGCTGCAGGTCAGGTGTCTGGTAAGGTACACCACAAAAGGGGCATTGTACTCAATTATGGGCCTGATGAGGGATGACTAAAGAGGCACGATGACCTCCTGTGATCTAGCTGTGAATCCCTTCATGATTAGGTGGCCTATATAAACTGTCTGTGTAACCACTACAACCATGTGGTTGTCAAATGACAGTTTGCTATCAACTCGGGTCCCCAGGTCCCTAATCATGTGTACAGTACTTAATGGCTTACCACCTATGTGTTAAGTTGTGGGCACTTAGTTTTTGCCAAAGGGGATGACTATACAGGTTTTGGCGTTTAGCTTGAGGCCATGGCTCTGGCACCAGCTGTCTGTTTCTATGAGGCCCTTTTGTAGGATGCTTCTGTTGGCTGGTGAGTTGATTATGGTGCACAGTTTGCAGTCATCTGCGAACCTGCTCAGCCACAGTCCTTCTGTGTTGGCCTGTACCTCCGAGAAATATATACCAAACAAGAGAGGTCCCAGGACTGAACTCTGTGGGACGCCACTTGTAACCGGTTTGGAGTGTGACATGGCTCCAGCAATTCTGACCATGTGTGTTCTGTCCATGAGCCAGTTTGCAATCCATCTAGTGACATAGGGGTTTATAGTTATGCTGGTGAGCGTCTCTATAATGCCTGAGTGGGGTATTGTATCGAAGGCTTTTGCGAGGTCCAGGTAGGCTGTGTTGAACACCTTCCCCTCGTCACTGGCCTTGGTGACTGTTTCAAAGACATCAACCAGGTTTAAGAGGCAGGATGTGCCCTCAACAAAGCTGAACTGGGTAGGATCCAGTGTCTGTAGGTCCCCAATAACTTTATTTATGAGGTCTATGATGATCCTTTCCATAGCTTTGCAGACCAAGCTAGTCAGGTGTACAGGGCAATAGTTTCCAGGATCCGTTGAGGCACCACCTTTGTGGAGAGGGATCACTTTTGCTGTACGCCACTCCTTGGCTACATATCCTGTAGTAAGGCTGGGATTGAACAGTAGTTTTATGTTTGTGTTTAGTTCTTCTTGGAGTTCATGTAGGATGCAGCCTGGGACACTGTCTGCTCCCATTGATGCTGTGTTTCTGCTTTGGAGAGGGTGACTGAGCATCTCAGATGTCAGGGGGGAGGCATCACTCTGCTGGGATATATATTTGCCCTTGTGGTGGGCAGGGGGGTGAGATGTTTGTGCTGAACCTGTCAGCAATGATGTTGGCAATGTATGTGGCTTAGGTGTATTCTGTGTCATTTAGGACAACTTCTGAGCATATCTGGGTGGGAATTCCCACCCAGATTCCTAACATAAGTAAAGAAAGCCTTGTGATTATCCTTAGTGTCTTGTGCAATATTTCTTTTGAAGCTGGCCTTAGACGATTTTATGAGTGCCCGTAATTTTTGTCCAAATACTGATCAGAGATGCCTTCCCTTTGTGGGATATTGGTCGATCATGTAGTAGCTTCCTCCTTCTATTGTTTTCTGTTATGTGGCTGGGGTCCACCAGAAAGGACGCCTGTCTTTGGAGGATTGGGTCTTGGTTATATTTGGAATTGCATGATCTGTGCATTCCTGGAGGTGTTCATAGAATGCGTTTATAAAGGATTCAGCAGTGTGGGCCATATTTTCCACAGGCCCAGGGGCTTTGAAGGATTCCACCTCTGTCTCGGTTTTGAGCTGTGTGTAATTTGCTTTACACAACTTTTTCACTGTGGTTTTCTGTGCAGGGGCTGCGGTTGGTATGTGAATATACAGTGAGATTACTCTATGGTGTCATCTTACCAGTGAGGGATACACTTCTGGTCTGGAGCATAGAGTCCCCATGTTGGTGATGATCAGGTGCAGTATGTTTTCCCCTCTTGTGGGAGTGGTAACAAGTTGTTCCATAGCATTTGAGTTTATGAATTCTAGGAACCTTTGGCCTAGGGTGTTGGAGCTACAGTAATGCTCCCAGTCTATGTGTGGGTAGATGAAGTTGCCCAATATAATGTTGTTTGGAGACACCTTCATATATTCATGTGTTCTTAAGTAGGCCAAGTGGGTTTCCTGGGTTTAGGAGGGTGGTCTGTAGCAGGCTATGAACTGGAAGGCAGTTTTACCCACTGTTAGTTGCACGTGGATAGTCTGTGATGCTTCATGCTGTGGCACCAACCTGGGGGTGTGGGTATCCTTGACATTTATTGATACTCACCCTCCTTTCATAGTTAGTTCCATGTTTTGGGGCTGTAAAGCATGGTATGAGGTGTAACCTGGTAGTGCTAGGGTGCTCTTGGGAGCCTTGAACCAGGTTTCTGTCACTGCACAGATATCAACATTCTCCATGCTGAGTAGAGTTTGGACTGCATGCATCTTGCGGTTTACATGTCTGGCATTGAGTATCATTACTTCCATTTTCTTATCCCCTGTGCTACCTATGTAGGTGGGTTTGTGTTTTCAGCCTTACCACCAGAATGCAAAGATGTGCAGACATTACACTGTTGGAATTAACACTGGTGTATAAAAAACTACAATGACAATCATACTGTTAATGCATCAGGCATGCTGGGATATACCCACAATGATATCATTACACTGTACTGTTAACAACATGATAATATTACTACAGTTCTATGTAGTCACCCTGTGCATCAGCACCATGCTATCCTGTTCCTGCATCAATGTTACAGATTGCAGGAGGTGGCACAGTTTCATCATATGCACAGGGTGTGTACTTGGTATGCCAGAGTCTGCCATTGACACATCCAATCGACATGTATGTGTGTGTGTGTTAGTGAGGGACAACAGTACAACATGGGGCAATGTTGATGCAGTGTGTGTGTGTATGTGTTAGCCCTAGGTGTTAGCATTATGCATGTGTGTATGCATGCACACAGTTCCACCTCATGGCTGCCATATACGGGTGTTTGTGGACAGCCACAGACTGTACCTGCCAGGTCATACAGATCACTGTCTCTGGCCACGGACACGGTACCTGTGCCTGGCAGGGGTGCTACGGACAGTATCAGGTACTAAGCCAGACTGGGTACTGTCATCAGAAGCAGTTGGTTGATGACTGGACACATGTCCCTGCTGGGACTGTCCAGAGCCACGTGCACGTGGTCTTCTAGGGCGGTCTGATGACAGCACAGACCCAGCATTGCTGGGGCTGGTACTGGCACTATGGGAGCATCTGCGAGTTTGTTGTCATCCGCGACGACTGCCAGCTGCTGATGTTGCTGGCATACGTCCACGTCGATGCCTCAACCATCCTGCATTGCCCTGGCTCATGGACATGTAGTTGTGGAACAGATCTAATGTGTCCCCCCAATGTCTGTCAATGACCTCGCCGACAGTATGGATGGCAGCCGCTACGTCACGCATAGTGTCATTCATAGCAGTGCGATGTGCTCTAAGCTCCCTCAGACCCTGTCTGGTGTACCGTTCCATACGTGCCTGTGCCTGCATTACAGCCCGGAACATAGCTGAGGTTGAAAGACCTCTGTGGGCACGTCTGACAGGGCAGTACGACCATGGATGCTCCCACGAGAACCCCTGGACATCTGCCTGTGTGGTACCATGTCAGGACTCTGGCCATGGCTGCTGTGAGGGGATGCATGTGCCACTGATACCACATTACCCTGGTCAATGCCCACTGTATGCTGTCCCTCAGCTAAGGACATTGGTGACAATGGATGTATCGGCAGGATGACTGTGCGCATTGATGGGGTTGACTGCTGTGTACTGTCGATTGGCTGACCAACAACAGACCCTGTCACACCTCCCTGTGCCATTACACATGTATCATCATTATCACTATCCCCAGCAGTGGCTTCAGGTTCCCTGCTGCACGCCAACAGAGCAACATCAGAACCTGTGAGAGGAAGACAGGAAACACATTTTACGATGTGTACACAATGTTACCACAGATGCACACGGGCACATGCACACATGCACATGCACATGCACATGGGCACATGCACACATGCACATGGGCACATGCACACATGCACATGCACACATGCACACATGCACATGCACACATGCACACGGGCACATGCACACATGCACACATGCACATGGGCACATGCACACATGCACATGCACACATGCACATGGGCACATGCACACATGCACATGGGCACATGCACACATGCACACATGCACACATGCACACATGCACATGGGCACATGCACACATGCACACACACACATGCACACATGCACACGTGCACACATGCACACTCCTCAGTACATGAGATACAAACACACACACACCTGCAATCCAACACATACACAATACTGTTTGAGGGTATTATTACTATTATTATCATTAGTATTAATAGTATTGTTATTACACACTCACCAGCATGGATTGGCTGCCTTGCTGTTACTCCAGAGGGACCTGCACAAATAAGACAGTTATTGTCAGTGGGCACAACTGTGCCATTGATACTGTGAGTATGATACAGTACAGTAGTACAACAGTTGGCTTTCACAGGTGTACTGATGATATTCAGAATATCAATCTTGCACAAGAATTTCCAGGATAACAGCTACACACACAGTACACATCTCACACATGCATAAACTACCAGTGCAGACAACACTCAACTACAGATATGGCATGTTACCTGCACACTCCATGTCCACATGCTGGGTGGCTCCAGCCTCCATCATGACACATGTCTGTGGATGTTGTTGTTGTTGGCCTGGAGCCACAACACTTAGGAGGAGCTCCTCCAGTCTGGTGAGGGGTGGATAGGTACCCCACCACCTGTGGCAAGCTGTTGTCTGTGGATATCAGACACACGCTGATGGACATTTCTAATTAAATCACTGCAGTGATGGCGTACCTGCTCATATGTCCGGTTATGCATGCCTATGTCATTTACCCGACGGACAAGGTCTTGCCACAGTGCAGCCCTCTCCTGCTGGTTCTGGCTGGTCCGGGAAAACAGTGTGGAAAAATCCCGCACCAGGCTCTGGTGTATCTCCTCATCCTCTGCAGCTGAATAACAGGGGTTGCGCTGATGCACCATCACCCTGGAAGGAAAAGAAAAATATGTGAGCAAGTAATATGGCACACATAATACTCTACTGTACTGATATCACTGAACTGCCATATATAGCATCTGTCTGTCTATCAGGGATACACATGTAAATTAACACATATCAGTGCTCAGCCAACAACTGTGTGACAGTGCCTGCCACACTCCATACAACAAACTAGTATACACCAGCACTCGGCACACTGTTTGAGGTCCAATGCACAACCTCACACTGGGGTATGTATCAAGCTAATGGATGGGGAATATTGTCATCCCATGCAATGCATGCAATGCACAGTTACAATTTCAATGGTAATCCACCCTAGTCTTTGCTGCCATACCCCTACCTACACCGCAGTCATATACAGGGAACCACAGCACAACATATGGCAATGTAGTATGTTTGTATCCCAATAACTGACACATCTTTCTCTGGCCTCACACCGAGGACACACACTACCATGACAGACACAAAGTCATGCTGAGCAATCACACCATTACAGACCTTGCACACAGTCAGTGGCACACTCATTCCACCTCACATAGTTGGTATTGCAATGACTACATGTGTGTGTGCATTGTGTCATAGGTAGGTACTATGCTATTGGCCCTGGGCCTACGGCAGCATAGTGTTATGCTACCCTGCCCCTTGGGACACATGTAATGTGATTGTACTTGCTCCTGTCACACAGTTACACAGAGGTGACTCATACAGCATATTACCTATCTGCATAACATTCATCACGGGTATGTCTGACATCTACTAATAAGGAGCCTTGCTTGTTAATGCTGGGTGGTTTAGTCCAGGGTATGGCTTATTTGTGGATAGGAACCTGTACCTCCAGCATGTGCTCTTTACTGTGGTGACAAGGATGAGGGCCATAGGTCATTTAGGCTGGACAGATTGTGAGGTGTTACCATGGCGGTTGGACAACTGGTATGTGTGTGACATAACTCTGTATATCCAGCAGTGGTAACCTCTGTGTAGGTAGTATGAAAGGCACTCTATCTGTGGTTTTGTCAGTCACTCTGCATAGGGAATGTGTTTGAGGGCATTATCACTTTTTGTTAGGTATGTCTGTGTCCTTTTCCCTTGCTGTAGTTGTCATGGGAGGTACATACCGTGTAGGACATTGTGAGGTGTAGAGGGGTACAGTGACCTAAATTTCCCTAGCTGACACACCATTTGTGATGACACGTACCATGTACAGGGATTACAAGACTAGTGTGCCACTGTGAATATCAAAGGGGAGGCTATTGTACACTTGTTTCCCATGTTCCCTTCTGACACATCCAGTAGTAGGCAGGCAACCACCTATGTGGTGGTTAGTGGTTAAAGTGTTTTGGAATGGGGTATGGTACTCCAGTATCCACACTGGTGTTCAGTCCATGCCTTTGTCACCAGGCACCTGTTGCAATACATCTGCCCACATGTGCCTCTCTCAGTCTATATATATATATATATATATATATATATATATATATATATATATATAGAGAGAGAGAGAGAGAGATATTCATATACATACATATCTATAGACATTCATATCTGTCTGTATATGTGTATGTATCTATAGATATCTATATATGTATGTGTCTATTACATATATATGTATATACATATTCTATCTATCTATCTATATATGTCTATCTATTTATACATACCTCTATCTATGTACATATATATGTATATATATATATATATATATATATATATATATATATATATATATATATATATATATATATATATATATATATATATATATATATATATATATATATATATATATATATATATATATATATATATATACACACACACTAACATACTTCTAAACATCCATTGCTGTACAACCTACATTGTACATTGTACGTTGTACTACAACCTACATTGATATGTGCACATAGCAACCTTCAACTACATATGTATGTCCAGCCTTCACTAACAGTTGCAGTATGTCCCTTGCCCTATGCACATCTTCATATACATATAGATACAGACTGCTAACACATATGGAGGGTTCACAGTATGTAGATTATTAGATTATGTAGTTTACATTACCTTTGTTTCTGACAGCTTTTTTGGATGGCTTGCTGCTGGCTGGCTTGCTGCTGGCTGGCTGGCTTGCTGCTGGCTGGCTTGCTGCTGGCTGGCTGGCTTGCTGCTGGCTGGCTGGCTTGCTGCTGGATGGCTTGCTGCTGGATGGCTGCTGGCTGGCTTGCTGCTGGCTGGCTGGCTTGCTGCTGGCTGGCTGGCTTGCTGCTGGATGGCTTGCTGCTGGATGGCTGCTGGCTGGCTTGCTGCTGGCTGGCTTGCTGCTGGCTGGCTGGCTTGCTGCTGGATGGCTTGCTGCTGGATGGCTGCTGGCTGGCTTGCTGCTGGCTGGCTGCTGGCTGGCTTGCTGCTGGCTGGCTGCTGGCTGGCTTGCTGCTGTCTTGATGGCTTTTTTTTTTGGTGTCTCTCTCTCTCTGTCTGTCTCTCTCTCTCCCTCCAGTTGCTGCAATGATATTATTGCATGTGTGGACTGGGAGTACAGGCTGCTTTTGTAGGTATCTGCACATGTGCATGTGATGGCCTCTGCACCAATTGTTGGCCAGCATTTACTAATTGCATGCAGCCTGCTGTGTGGTAATTGCAGTTCTCACTGTGATTTCAGGACAGTGCTATAAAATGTTAGGTTAGGTAGGCGTAGGCCTTTCAGTTTTTCAAGGTGGGGACCATGCTGGTTTGCTGTGGACACTGTTGTGTGAGTCAAAAGGTTGGTATGTCTCTCATATCTAAGGCTGTGTTGTAGCCACTGAAATGCATGTTGTACTGAAACCTGACTGTTGCTTCTTCCAGTTCATTCTTCTCAGTGTGTATGTTAACTCACACCTAATAATGCTAATACTGTTTACATGGGAGTATGTACTTTCCTGTGGGACTTGTGGATTAACTGGTATACAACAGTAGCTCTTGCAATTTCTTGCTATGGCTTCACTATTTAGCCTTTACATTCACTCCTTGAAGGCCTGCTATTTGTCTTTACTGGAATGTGTTGCTATGGCTTTCCTATTTTCCATTTACATTCACTCCTTGTAATGCATGATATATTTCTTTCAGCAGCAATTTCTTATATGTTTGGTGTGGTTTGGTGGCACTGCATGCAGTCTGGTGAGGCCAAGGTGTGGGGTTTGACACTTACAAGGGTATCTTATTTTGCTGCTGAGCAGTAGTGGGGCCTTGTACTTTGTACTAACAGTTATGAATATCAGGCACATGCAGTGCTTGTAAACTGCTATACTGTCCTTAGTTTATTAGATGGCTACATCCTTTGATATTTCTGGGTTGTACTCCTACATGAGGGTGTGCTTGTGGAAGCAGTTCTACAGCTATTCGCAGAGTGTGTAACAGCAGACAGGCTGATATGCCTGTGTGTTTCTGACACTTGCAGGCCTCAGATACTCTCAGGTATATATTTGAGCAGCCTCAGGGAATGGTACATATCAGTGGGATACACCCGTGATATATTTCAGATATTCTGCAGTTGTGACTGTGGGGTATTTTGAGCATATGTATTACTACACCATTTCTGACATGCAAGTAGTGTCTACTTTAACTTATTGACAGTTACCATTACGTGGGATTCCCCACCTTTCTGCCTACTGTTAGTACATTTCACAGGGAGTCAGTGGGGCACAGTTAACATTTGTTTGCAAATCAGGGACATCCCTGTAAATCAGTCACAGTTGGGAGGTCTGGCCTCTTACCTATTCAAATATGGCGGTGTTTATCCTGCTCTGATACTCTGTGGGGTTTGCAAGGTGCTACTGTAACATTATTACCTACTAGCATGGCTGTTTCTCTTATCACACTAATGTAATGCAATTCCACAAGAATTGCCAGTAAAGATACAAGAAACAAGCTTTGTGTAATAGCCTTCCTATATTCCCTTTACATTCAGTCCTTCTATTTCATGATATATTGCTTTCAGCACAAAGTTCTTGTATATCAGTCATGGCTTAGGGGTAAGTCATGCAGACTAGTGTTTCCAAGGTCCTGGGTTCGAGACTGACAGGGGAATTTTATTTTTCTGCTGAGCAGACTACAGGCCTTGTCATTCAGAGTGACTAAGGCACTTTTAAGCAGTTGTAAGCGGGTTTGCGCTGGTTTGCGCGGTGCTCACGCATGCGCAGTGCCGCTTAGCTTCGCACACACGCTTAGCTAAGTGCACACAAGCGCACACCCGCTGACTACTGCTTAACAGTGCTTACTCTTGCTAACACCTGTGCTAATTTCTTTTAAAGAAAAGAAAATGGGGAGATAGGAAAGTGGTGAAAAAGGGGGCACAAAGAGGGTAGGACAGTAGGAAAACAAGCTCGGGATTTGCAGGAAGGATGTAGGGAAGGCCCATAGCTGCCCATTTCTTTATCAGCAACAGCTGTGCATATGTGTGTAATTTGGTGTGAAATTTGAAACCTTCCACCCCTGAGAGAGGGGTGAGGACAACAAAATATGTTGTACAGCCAATTTTAATTATCAGTTGACATGTCCAGCAGACATGTCTGCAAAATGGGCAGCTATGTATGGGGCGTAATATTTTTGTGGGAACAGAGTGCCCTTTTTTTATTTTTTTTCAGGTGAGAGTGGAATGTGAGGTACAGGAAGTAGGTATATTTGGGGAGGTAGGTTGGGGAGGTTAACAGACAAGACAAACAAGACGCATACAGGGGCAGAGTATGACACATGTGGGGGGGGAACAATTGACGGGAACGGATGTTTGGATATCGCGAGCCCATGAGCCCACAGATGGCAACAGTGGAACTGAGATCCCCACCCATGGGCAGTTACCACTGCGCCTTCACTGCCCAGGATGGGGCTGTGCTGGGGGCTGTATAGGATGGGCAGGCACACCCGTGAGTTGCGCCACCCGTGCCTCAAGCTGACATAGGGGTTCAAGCACAGAATGCCTGATCTCGCTACGCACCACAGACCGGACACTTTGGAGGGTGAGTGGACGTTCTCCTCCAGCCACGCTTGCAGAGGGGGGACAAGCCCCATCCCCTGCAGCGCTTCCACCTGAAGGTGGCACAGGGCCACCAGAGGAGGTTCCGGCCTGGGCACTAGTGCCAGGTGCACTCGCCAGCTGAGGTGGGAGAGGTGGGTCCGCTGGAACCCGCCTTCCCTCTTGTCCTATGTTTAGCAGTATTTTATGACATTTTGGGTTAGTAACAAACAACACCATTCAAAATTAGTTGTAACAGCATGCATCAGTATTCCCATTAACCAAACACCCATGAATTCCAAACATTGAACAGCAAGCATAACACATGCATATTTAGAACAACAGTACACAATCCAACAGCATGCAGGGTTGATTGATGGCAACAGGCCATCAGGTTTGGATATGTGAACAGGGCACATGCATCAACGTACATGCAGATATGTATGAACCAACAGGACAAATGTCCATGGGAATTAATTGTGAATACACATACCCAGTTTGGTGTGGAATGGCATTATTTGTGAAATAGGGTAGGGTGAAGAAATATTACATTAACAACTTAAACTACCTATACATATGCTGTACATTTCTAGTAGCTGCAGATATATATACCCTACATGTCTTAGTACAGTTTCCTATATGTAACCTTAGGAATGTTGGTGGTGGGAATGTTACTGCTACATTAATATACATTCCATTTTTATTCATACATGTTCATATCTGGCTGTGTTCAGGTACAGCATCCTGCTACATTTGATTTATATGGCTCTAGACAACTGTGGATGTTCAGTATTTCATACAACCATACTATCTCCATATTGCAAGGGTACAGCAACATATCCAAATTGTGGGACAGACACATTCCAGGTTCAGTACTTTCTTAAACCCATTTCACTCTTTGGTTGTGGCTGTCTCATTCATTTCATAATGTACTGACTGCAGTATAACTTTATTCCAGACTTATTACAGCTTTCTTGGTCAATTCATACCTCTTTCTCACACTCTCACTTGTTTTATTTTTACAATTCATGATGGTACTGAATTCTAGGCGTTATTAACATTTCTTACTTGTTACAACAATCCTTTCCAACAGACTCACTTATTTCATATGGCAGATTTTAAAAGGGGATGTATTTGACACATGTCTATCCTCTGTAGATTGTTCACCAGTCATTTTCAGGCTGAAGCAGTTATCTGATATTACAATACAGGTGGAAAATCTCTATTTCACACTTGTTTAATGTTTATTTCTGGATTACAGGCTGCATCACTTATCTAATCATACAGTACTAGCAGAATCTTTCTTCTAGGCTTATTTGAACTTTATTAATATGTGACAACACTGAACTCTTTTACAAGCTGTCTCACTTATATTCTATAACAATTCCAGCAAAATAATTACTAACCTGCCTGGTGGCGCAACCGCACCAGCCTATCAGCATAGGCTCGCCGATTCATAGAACGGACACCTGCAGCTGTGATATAAATGAAGTAATATTGGAACATACATCTCCATAATATAGGCTAAGATAATTTCTTACATACTTAATTACATGGATACTTACTCAGTAGTGGGGCGTTGGGCATTTGCCAGGCCTCCTGGATCCAACGGTTCAGTTGGTCCTGCTTACATCTCTTCAGGTCCGCATGGTGGTGACGGACCTGTTCACCAGTCCTTGGTATGCCTGTGGCACTGGTGAGATCATGTGCCAACTGGTTCCATGCCTCTGCCTTGTATGCACCCCAGTGAACCTGGCCCTGCATGAGTTGAGCCTCATGATCGTGGACTAGGAGCCAAACCATATATTTGGACTCCTCAACACCCCACCTCTGTGCTCGGAAGTGACTGCCCTCTCCTACACCTGCCATCCTGACTGCAAATGGTTTCCACAATCAGTTATGCTGTGTATTCCCACCTATGGGGCTTATATATGCCTGTTTTCCCGCACTTATCTGTGATTGGCCATTTTGGACATGTATCAGCTTATAAAAACCTGCTTTGTCATGCTTCTATTTCCATTCATTCCTATATATATGCTAATACTGCATTTCTCAGTACAACTGTCATGGCTTAGTGGTTTAGTACTTTGACTATGGTGCACAGTATCCTGGGTTCGAGCCTGGCCATTGCTTTTTTTTTATTTTACTACTGTCTAGACAGGCTAGGAGGTGTGTCTGTGTAAAGGCGGTTTTGATACAGCTTGCTCAACGTTGCCCGCCGGTAAGCCGGTTGGCGCGCTGTGCAGCTCCACGCAAACGGCTTACACTGGGTAACGTGTTATTTGGCTATGAGCACACATATTACACTGTGTGAAGTGTTGCTCAGCTATGGGCACCCATTTTAAGCATATTAAAGCGCTGCTCAACTCCGGGCACTCATATTACACCTGTTAAACCGCTGCTCACCTGCAAGCAGTCATACTCAGCTTGTTAGAGCGCTGCTCAGCTATGGGCACTTATAACATTTTTTTTATTTTATTGTCTCGGATTTCTTCAAAAATACATGGCCCATTTCATTACATTTTACTTAAATTATAGTTATATATATATATATATATATATATATATATATACATATATGTCAGGGAATTGTTTCATGCTTATTTAACTAAAAATAGAAAATGATGTTGGGGCTCGAACCGTGACTACCTCCTCTTTGGCCAATGTCTCTACTGCTATGCTATTTCTACTTGGCTTAATTTGTATATTTAGATCTTATATGCTTTTCAATGACTGCTAACTGTGGCTGAGCGAAGGGCATACCCGCGCAACTGAACGCAACTATGGGCAAACATTTTTGAAATTATAAAAAAAAAATTAAACTGTTATTTTTATGTTTTACATTACAGTTGGGTTTATAGTCTGTGGGGGCATGTGTGGTGTTGTGTTTCTTGACATTTCCGTGGACTCGCTCGTGGGAGTTTACTTTCAGGACTCTGACTCTTCTGGGGCGTGTCCCTTTGCAGAACTCGCCATTCGGACATGCCCCCCTACTTTCCTACACGGACCGTGTTAGCCTAGTGTGTGATTCAGCATGCCCTCATGCATATGCATGGCATGCTGACGTCATACCGTTTAACTGCAGCCTCCGTGTAAGACATGTTAACTCTTACACGGAGGTTTCGTGAATCCTGCCCCATGTCTTTAACTTTGATTGTACCAAAACAAAGTTTGTGTCAGTATTAATTGTAAATAAAAAATGTAGCTAATGCAACAACCAAAGCATCGGGACAGTAAAATTCTAAAAGCACAATTGTGGTAGGAATTTAAATTAATCATATTTGCTAGTCTTTATGATCTGCTGCTGAACTAAAATGATCTAAAAAATAAATCTAAAATCAATCATGCAATATTCTGTAATTCCAGGGCATTTCAACATGGTCCTTGAAATGACATTTAATAGATAAGTACTAGACAAAATCCCTCTTATACAGCACATTCTCAGAAATGGTAAAATTGAATCTCCAAATTTAATCTTGCAGATCAATGAAGGTTAAAAATATTTAAAACAAAAAAGATTTACTCATATAGATTTTAAAATAATTTTTAATTGATATAATACTTATTTTTAACACTGTCCTCAGATATACTTCAAAACGTAAAAATGCCATGACAAAATTATAGGCTGATCATTTTGAATTTAGTCATTAGACATCTGCAAAGAAAACACATGAACCAATTTTATAGATTTCAGATGGAATATTTTGAGAAACACTCCAGGCAAGTTACGAAAGCTTTCATTGACAAATAATAGCAAAAAAAAAATCAGAAAACCATTGTTTGATTCCCTTTCAAGTATATATTAAAAGAAAAGATAAAGTAAAAAAGCATAAAGAACTACAAGTCAAAGAACAAATTTGAAGTTTATTACATTTTTCTGGAAATTAATTTCCCCATATATTTTCATCTGAGTGAAATGGCCATAAATAAATATGCTTCCTGTATATACTTCTAAGGAAAGTAAACAACATTATCAAACTAATATTCTAGGTATTATAATGCCAAATACTGTGAAAGAATCTTAATGACTCAAATAAAGAATAAGATTCTGCAAAGAACTGGACGTGTGAGAATTATCACACCTACTTAGATACAAATTCTGCTACTAACCAATTTATTACTCATTAAGTGTGTGTGTGTGTGTGTGTGTGTGTGTGTGTGTGTGTGTGTGTGTGTGTGTGTGTGTGTGTGTGTATGTGTGTGTGTATATATATATATATATATATATACACACACATATATATATATATATAGGAAAACTATCAAAATCTCAGCTATTTCTGGTTGGTTGGATGATTAAATTTAGAGGTGGCTAGTTTTTCTGAAATTGTCATAAGAATGGCACATCTACAGAAAACAATAAATAAGCTCTCTCAAATAACAGAGCTCAGAATTTTGGTTCCATCCTGTCTGAATTAAAAAAAAACACATTTAAACATTTACTTGTTCCAGTTAATATAGAGATAAACAATTTGCAATTGGACTCCAGTTAAATACTAAAAACAACTGAAAATATCACTGATTGCTAGGCATAACAGAAAACGTGACAACTGAAAATTACAGAGCAGTCTCATTATTAAATACTACATATAAAATAATAACATCAGTTGTAAATCTGTTTTCTTTAATATATGTTAAATAGGCAAGATTTCAGCATTAAATTGTTTTGATTTCTTTAAAGTGATGCTTAAAATGATTTATGCTTTTTGTTTTGCTGTCAGCACTGCAGTGCAATTTTATAATTAAGCAACCCTAACACAATCATAAACTATTTACTCCTTTAACTAGCAGAAAAAATACACCCAGTAATGAATGCACCAATGTATTCCATCATTTATTGCATTGCGTGATCATGTGGACTGATCTTTGTGGTCATGATCCAGTCTAATGTGATAGAACAGATACAGAAATATAAACAAGTAAAAAATACGTATTAAGGGCCCCAGGTCAGAGATTAACCTTCTGAGTCTAATTGCAGGCACATAGGTAGTGATATAAACTAAGGGACTAGGGAAGATAGTTGAAGGAAAGAAGTGGTGTCCATAAAATGTAGGCATTAGGTGAGTGAAATGATAGTGGTAAAAAGATAAGTAATGATGAAGAAAGGAGGAGGAGGAGGATGCAGCATTAATGTAACTGTCAGGTTGTGCCGAGTTGTACTCTGCAGGTGCATTAGCTTGACGACTTCCATCTCTGTTGCTCTGCTTTTTGTAAAATGCTTCAGATTCAGAGAAGAAGACCATTTCATGGGTTGGTCTGCTCTCCACCTTTGCCTTGCAGTCCACCACTTTCCACTCATTGATTGGTGCAACAGAAGAATCTCTGTGAGCTAGTTTTTGTGCAGATTAATACAGAGCCATCATCAGTCTAAATGAACAATCCATATTGGACTATTTCATCTCCTTGCAAGGCTGCAATGTTATAATGGGTATGTAGTTTTACTTTAGTGGCACTTGGTTCTCCATTATAGCTTGCTTGGAATTAATTGCTTATAAGTAGCTTGTAATCTTTGCTATTTTTGAGATAAGCTACTTATTGTATCACCCAAAGACTGCCAAGATGAATGTCATGGACACTAAAATGTCCATTATTGTTCAGATGAGCTGTTTAGAAAGGCAGGCATTCCATCAGGGGAGTACTTTTATTCCTTAAACAAGTACTGTTACGTATTCCTTGTGCATCAGATGAGCACAGCTGCTTTTTCAACAAGTGTTTAACATTTGAAATATGCACTGCTAAATTGTGCAATTTAGCAACGATACAATCCAAAAATAGCAGAATACAAATTCCCCAACACTCCAGACTTCGAATACCAATAAAACAAGAAATTTATTCAAAGAGAGAGCAATATACACTAAAGCTCTTTAACAGGGTTGTTTAACCCTGTTAAAGAGCTTTAGTGTATATTGCTCTATCTTTGAATAAATTTCTTGTTTTATTGGTATTCGAAGTCTCGAGTGTTGGGGAATCTGTATTCTGCTATTTTTGGATTGTAAATTGTGCAATTTAAACAGAAAAACATAGCTTTGAAGCCTAAATATGGATGATTTCTAGTACTGCTGTAATGCTATCTCAAATCAGATATGTTATTTTTATATATTATATCTCCCACCCAGAACAGAATTAACCATTCATTACATCAACTGGTTAAACAGCCACAAGCCAGTGCATTTCTTTGTGCTGGTCCCAAGCCCGGATAAATTGGGAGGGTTGCGTCAGGAAGGGCATCCGGCATAAAACCTCTGCCAAATTACTGATGCGGAGAACATTTCATATTTACATACCGGATCGGTCGAGGCCCGGGTTAACAACGACTGCCACCAGTACTGTTAGCCAACAGGGTGCTGGCGGTAATTGGGCTACTGTTGGCCGAAGAAGAAGAGGAGGGGGAAGGCATGCCCGAAGGCAGGAAGAGAGGAGTAAGGTTAGGAGTGTAGTACTGAGGGTAGAAACTTTGAATGTTGGCAGTATGACTGGTATAGGGAGAGAGCTAGCTGATATGATGGAGAGAAGGAAGGTTGATATATTGTGCATGCACGAGACCAGATGGAAGGGAAGTAAGGCCAAGTGTATAGGAGGCGGGTTCAAATTGTTCTATCATGGTGTGGATGGGAGAAGAAATGTGGTAGGGGTTATTAATCAAATTCAACAGGATCCACAAGGTAAAATAACGATGTACCATTTGGACATGGAGGAATTAAAATGGCAAATTTATTTAAATTCATGTATTCATCCGGGAATTAATGAATATATGACTATTATGCCACTATTAAAATTAAATAGAATATATAATAAATAATATGTGGCACATATAGTTATTACTATTACTACTAAATTTACGTATAAAGACAAATTTCATATAATACATCAATATTTAAGTGATATATACTTTAAATTTCGGATCAATACTATGTGGATTACATATTATATTATCATTAAATATATTTATTTGCACTTATATAGTAAAGGAACTTCAATCATTTGTTTTGTAGATTTAATTGTTTTGTTTTAAAAGCAATGCTGTCTTCATAATATTTAAATATATTCAATGTTTATTTATGGTACAACAACAAATATTGATGGGTATGCATACAATTATATTTCATAAGATAAATGTAAATAGTTGGAATAGTTAGAAAGACAAGTGTATATAATAGATATGATAGTATATATTATAACAAATAAATTAAATGTTATATATTTATATGGTACACAATATTATCAATTTATATATGTACATACAATGGTTAGTAACTTTTAAAATAAATTTTTCATTCATGTACAAGCAAATAAGTATACATTTTATTAGTAGTTTTTATGTGACAAGTGATAAAATTTTATTAAAGTTTATTTTGAATAGTAAGGAAGGTATATTCTATGTATAGAGATAGTCAATTTTAACAAAGTCATTTCCTTTTTAAAAGTTTTTGGAGGGAAATTAAAGTGTCAATTAAGTAATTATTCAATATTTGGTAATGTATAAAATGGCTGAGTAAACACAGTAATAGTATTCTGAAGAAGTTCGTAAGGACGAAACCTAGGTCAATAAAGAAGATACTATTGCAGAATTTGTGTGGCGGCTATCGTTTTGTTGGTTGGAAAACAAGTATCTTTTTCTTAGAATTGCAATTGTTTCATCTCCTCATTGGCATCGACTACACCTTGCTTCAATTCCAACAAGTGGTAGGGGTTATCCTAATGGAACAGTATGCCAAGAGTGTTTTGGAGGTGAAGAGAGTGTCTGATAGAGTGATGTTTATGAAGCTTGAAATTGATGGTGTAATGATGAATGTTGTTAGTGCATATGCTCCACAAGTTGGGTGTGTGATGGATGAGAAAGAAAAATTTTGGAGTGAGTTGGATGAAGTGGTGGTGAGTGTACCCAAGGGTGAGAGACTAGTGATTGGAGCAGATTTCAATGGGCATGTTGGTGAAGTGAACAGAGGGGATGAGGAAGTGATGGGTAGGTATGGTGTTAAGGAGAGGAATGCAGAAGGTCAGATGATTGTGGATTTTGCGAAAAGGATGGACATGGCTGTGGTGAATACGTATTTTAAGAAGAGGGAGGAGCATAGGGTGAAGTACAAGAGTGGAGGAAGATGCACACAGGTGGATTATATCCTATGTAGGAGGGCCAATCTGAAGGAGATTGGAGACTGTAAAGTGGTGACTGAGGAAATGTAGTTAAGCAGCATAGAATGGTGGTCTGTAGGATGACGTTGGTGATCAAGAAGAGGAGGAGGAGTGTGAAAGCAGTGCCAAGGATTAAATGGTGGAAGTTAAAAAATGGTGATTGTGAGGTGGAGTTCAGGGAAGAGTTAAGACAGGCACTGGGAGGCAATGAAGAGTTACCGAATAGCTGGGTAACTACAGCAGAGCTAGTAAGGGAGACTGCTAGGAAGGTGCTTGGTGTGACATCTGGACAGAGGAAGGAGGACAAGGAGACCTGGTGGTGGAATGAGGAAGTACAGGAGAGTATACAGAGGAAGAGGCTGGCGAAGAAGAAGTGGGATTGTCAAAGAGATGAAGAAAGTAGACATGAGTATAAGGAGATGAGGCACATGGCAAAGAGAGAGTTGGCGAAGGCTAAAAATAAGGCATATGGAGAGTTGTATGAGAGATTGGACACTAAAGAGGGAGAAAAGGACCTGTACCAATTGGCTAGACAGAGGGACAGAGCTGGGAAAGATGTGCAGCAGGTAAGGGTGATAAAGGACAGTGAGGGAAACATACTCACAAGTGAGGAGAGTGTGTTGAGTAGATGGAAAGAGTACTTTGAAGGGCTGATGAATGAAGAGAATGAGAGAGAGAGAAGGTTAGATGATGTGAGGACAGTGAATCAGGAAGTGAAGCAGATTAGCAAGGAGGAAGTAAGGACAGCTATGAAGAGGATGAAGACTGGAAAGGCTGTTGGCCCAGAAGACATACCAGTGGAAGCATGGAGGTGCTTAGGAGAAATGGCAGTGAAATTTTTAACCAGATTGTTTAATGAAATTTTGGAAAGTCAGAGGATGCCTGAGGAGTGGAGAAAAGTGTTTTGGTACCTATCTTTAAGAATAAGGGTGATGTGCAGAGCTGCAGTAACTACAGAGGGATAAAATTGATCAGTCACAGCTTGAAGTTATGGGAAAGAGTAGTGGAAGCTAGGTTAAGAAGGGAGGTGATGATTAGTGATCAGCAGTATGGTTTCATGCCAGGAAAGAGCACTACAGATGCAATATTTGCTCTGAGAGTGTTGTTGGAGAAATACAGAGAAGGTCAGAAGGAGTTGCATAATGTCTTTGTGGACTTAGAGAAAGCATATGACAGGGTGCCTAGAGAGGAGTTGTGGTATTGTATGAGGAAGTCGGGAGTGGCAGAGAAGTATGTAAGAGTTGTACAGGATATGTACAAGGGTAGTGTGACATTGGTGAGGACTGTGGTGGGAGTGACAGATACGTTTAAGGTGGAGGTGGGATTACATCAAGGATCAGCTCTGAGCCCTTTCTTATTTGCAGTGGTGATGGACAGGTTGACAGATGAGATTAGATAGGAGGCCCCATAGACTATGATGTTTGCAGATGACATTGTGATATGTAGTGAGAGTGGAGGCCAGGTTGAGGCGACCCTGGAGAGGTGGAGATATGCTTTAGAGAGGAGAGGAATGAAGGTCAGCAGGGCTAAAACAGAATATATGTGTGCAAATGAGAGGGAGGGTAGAGGAATGGTGAGGATGCAGGGAGTAGAGTTGGTAAAGGTGAATGAGTTTAAGTACTTGGGATCAACAGTTCAGAATAATGGTGAGTGTGGAAGAGAGGTGAAGAAGAGAGTACAGACAGGGTGGAATGGGTGGAGAAGAGTGTCAGGAGTGATTTGTGACAGACGGGTACCATTAAGAGTGAAAGAGAAGGTCTACAAGAGGGTAGTGAGACCAGCTATGTTATATGGGTTGGAGACGGTAGCATTGACGAAAAGGCAGGAGTAAGAGCTGGATGTGGCAGAGTTAAAGATGTTAAGATTTGCACTGGATGTGACTAGGATGGACAGGATTAGGAATCAGTATATTAGAGGGTCAGCTCAGGTTGGACAGTTTGGAGACAAAGCAAGAGAGGCGAGATTGCATTGGTTTGGACATGTGCTGAGGAGGGATGCTGGATATATTGGGAAAAGGATGCTAAGGATGGAGCTGCCAGGTAAGAGGAAAAGAGGAAGGCCTAAGATAAGGTTTATGGATGTGATGAGAGAGGACATGCAGGTGGTTGGTGTGACAGAGCAAGATGCAGAGGACAGGAGGAAATGGAAACAGGTGATCTGCTGTGGCGACCCCTAACAGGAACAGCCAAAAGAAGATGACATCAACTGGTTAAACACAGCTTGTATGCAATGAAAAATAGACACGAAGAAACAGATGTTAATGGGTGCTGTTACAAAAGAACGTATTAATTCCTTGCAATGCAGCATTGCACCATGCTACATACATGGTTCTTCTTTTTAAATCCATTCAATACAGGGAATAACATGTAAATATTATATACAAGAGGAAATTGCAGTATTTTGTGCAATTTCTTAAACTGTTGGCTTAGGGGTGATTTGCACTTTGCCAAAATGTATATGCTATGATTTTGGACCCTCTGCTTTGATATGAAAACACTTACTATAATTTTGAAGGCTAGGAGTTATATATAAAATATCACCCATGCACCCTGAAATAAGCACACTTCTTCTGCAATGCAGCTTTAGGGTGTTCCTCATTTGTATTGTTTACAAACATTGCAGTAGTCTGTGAGCTACTTTGCCAGATTACTAGGATGAGGGCTATGGTGGAGGGAGAATCTAGGGTGAGATGGAAAAAGCTGAAGAGTTAATTGATTGAGACTGAGTGCAAATAAAGCAAATGCTTTAATGTCTGTAGACATGTTTGGTTCCCTCATCTTCAAAACACTAGGTAACTGCCTTCGAGGCAATCACTTTTCAGGAACTTATAAATTTACTAAGGAGGTATTCTCAAGACACTTGCATGTAGAAGAATCTTTCTGAATTTAATTTTGCAGATAAATAACATCTGTGCTACTCATCTGCAGCATAGTTGTGCTGATGTTTAAAGACTAGAGTTAATAAAAAACCCAACAGGCTAATAAAAATGTTGCTTTTGTAAATTTCACAATACTAATTGCAAGCTCATATTGTACAAAATGGACCTACAAATAACTTCAGTTTAGTACTGTAACTCAAAGATGAAGTAAATGGCCACATCTGCTAACAGTTCCCAACATTTCATCCCAACACATGCTGAAATCTACCCTCCAGTATTCAGGTGCAAACTAATCTTTGTAACATGTTAGTGCACATGGCTGGATCAAACATTGGGAAACTTGAGGCAGTTGTACAGCAATGTGTAGCAAATAACGTGTTGCAGCAAACATCTTCTCAAAGAGTTATTTGTTATTAAGAATTAATTCTCAGTTAAAGTAGAGAATAATTTTAATTCAACATCACATGGAAGATTGTCTATTGTTTTGTCATTTTTTGGGGCGTACAAACAGAACATTTAAGGAGAGACTGTACAATCAAAGAGACGTTCATTCCTAAAATGAGTATAACCTATGCTTTACCACGTTATATCTTTTTCTGTATAAGTATTAATCATTCTCTGCATTTTCCCTAAGTAGCAACTGTTGTGTTTTTGTAAAACCACTTCTGGAAAACGAAAATATGATGAACCACAAACTCCAGACCACTCATGGTGCAATTCTGTAGAATATTTAATAAAACAAATCCAGGAAACTTGTTTTGTCTAGCGCCTCAGCTTGATTCGTCTTTATCAGAGTATACATTCAGATAATCACAACCCCCCATTTTATACACACTAGATTACCCCATTACATAATTAAACAATTAAAAATAAATCGATTAACCATTAAAGCACACAGTACTGCATTATGTACACTTTTCCATATACATTCTTGATTTAAACCCACGGGGTTAATTGTTTTGAATTTTAAAATCATGAGAGCTTCTTTTTTTCTTAATAGACATTTTGCTTGTTGTTTGCTCATATACAAATTCATCTCTACCCTATCTAAAACTGTTGTTTGTAACCCTAACGGGTTACCATTATGACATTCATTAAAGTGCACTGCTATAGGGCTTGTTTGTTTATTATTTTTATGTCTCTTACATGTTCTTTTAATCTGTAGGAGAACTGTCTTTTCATTTCTCCTACATAAAATTTATCACACGGACATTTTAGCCCATAAACCACCCCTTCTATATTAAAATCAAACGTTCCATTAGTTTGAAATACTATTCTATTTATACTTTCAAATTCCTTCACTACATATTTACACACACTACACTTTCCACATATTAAAGTGCCCTGCCTATCTATTTGTTTATTCATTGTCATATTGGGCATTTTAAACTTACTGTGTACTAAAAAATCTTTTAAGCTTCTCCCTCTTCTGAAGGAAAAGCATACTTGTTTACAGTATAAAAAAATCTACCTCTCTTTTCACTACATTCCAAACATATTTAACTTGTTCCGTTATCTTTTGCGACGTTACAGAATAAGTCGAGGTGAAGTAAATATGTTCTTTTTCTTCATTATTTCTCCCATAGCCATTTCCATTGCCGTTATTTTTTATAACCTTATCCAAACTTTTCTTTACATCAGCCTCCTTATAACCTCTTTTACAAAATGTTCTATAACTTTCATTTAATTCCTTCTTTGTTTCTATTGGGTCACTACATAACCTTTTTACCCTTATAAATTCACCATAAGGGATGGATTTAATAGTATGTGGCGGGTGAAAACTTTCCCGTTGTAAACTAAAATCAGTTTCTTTTAATTTTCCATGAATGCTAGTATTAATACATAATCCCACTCTTCCCTTTAGGGTTACATCCAGATAATTCACTTCCTCACCCATTTGCAAACCATCAAATTTCATTCCAACTTCATTTTCATGCAATTCATCTATAAACCTATTAACCTGATCACATCCACCTTTACATATAAATATCAAATCATCGATAAATCGAAAATATCTATGTACATACTTATTAAAAAATGTATTTCTATAGATGTAGTGACTTTCAAAATCGCCCATAAAAATGTTTACATAACTAGGAGCAAAAGCAGCCCCCATTGCTGTTCCTTGTAACTGCTTATATAAATTTCCATTAAATTCAAATATATTATTATTAAGACATACCAAAATCAAATCTGTTATATATTCTACTACTGGAGTTTCCCCCAAGTAGTATTTTATAGCTTTTATTCCATCTCGATGTTTAATATTGGTATATAGACTTATACCACATCAATTACCAGGAAAAACATATCCTTTTCCTATGTTATATCCTTAACTTTGTCCAGCAGATGAAACACATCCCTGATGTAGGAGAGCAGTTTTTTTCACTGTGGGTAAAAGGAATTTATGCAGAAAGAAAGCTAAATTATAAGAAAAATACCCACACACTGACACTATAGGATGTCCCAGTGGGTTCATCAGATCTTTATGTATTTTAGGAACACAGTAAAATTGTGCCATACCAGGATTTTTTATCTTAAATTTCTGCTGTACATCTTTATATGTAAAATAATAAAGTCTATGTCCTTTATTTATTAAATCAGTATATTCCTTTTCTGCTTGCCTATATTCCTCTATTTCCACTTTTTTTATAAATGTGTTCATTATTTAAATGTGAATAACTCATTGTTAAATACTGTACATAGTTTAAGATAACCAATTTACCACCTTTGTCAGCTGGCTTGAATATTAATTCCCTGTTTTGGCTTAGTCCTTTAAGACATTCCCATTCTTTTTTACTCATATTATATTTTACATTCTTTTTATATTTTAAATATGAATGAAATTCCTTTTCAATATTATGAGTAACTGTTATGCCAAAGTGTTTAATATTTTCATTTCTTTATGGAGGCATAAATTCACTTTTCACTTTGACACCCTCTGTATTTAACTGACAATAAGCATTCACAATTTTAGCTGAATGGCAAGAATAAAAACTTTCATCAGTACTTATAGACTCTTCATCTATGCTGCTTTTACATAGTATATTTTCTATATCATTTTCTCTATAGTAGTCCATTAAATTAAATTTTCAACAAAAACGAAAAATGTCCCCTTTAAGTTCATGAAGTCTTGGTAACATTGTCGGTACAAATTTCAGACCTTTATCTAAAACATTCAACTCACAGTCTGACAGTGTATAATTTGATAAATTAACCACATACTCACAATCAGGTGATGACAAAACATGTAAATCAGTCCCATTTACCATGTTTGAATGTACGCTGGTATGTGTTGTTATCCTTCTGATATCCCTGTCCATTCCAACTCCGCTTCCGACTCTCTTGTATCCCACAAAATTAATTCATATAGTTTCCATTCCCTGGTTTAGGAAGAACTGGAAATTCTTCCCCATTGCATTCACCTTCTGTAGTAGAAGCTCCACTTTCCCCTGATGTATAGGCACGCCCTCCTCTATTAGTGTTATTCTTCCTTTCTTCAAACCGTACTTGCTGACGTTTAGCTTTTGGATTGGTGGCCACTAAGAAGGCTTGTTTGTTGTCGTAATCCTTCAGATCTCAAAACAGTTTATTCTTTTTTCTTTCTATTACCTCTTTTTCAAATACCGCCAGTTATTCATTAATTTTAACCAAAAATTGTTGCAGGTCATCATTAGTAGTTTTATTTGTAATGTCCTTACACACTCCTTTTATTTCTTCCCTTAGTTTCTGTCTTTTTAACATATCTCTTTCAACCAAGATATGTACCCATTCAAGGCTACATCTATGTGCCACTGCTATCCATCTATCATGGAATAATCTATCTTCCACTGATGTTAAATCAAAAGGAGCCGATGGATTTTTCATAACTCGAAGCCCCCTTTGGGGTGACTTCTAGCTCTTCACCGAGGTTTCTTTAAGTTTTTCAACTTGTGTGAACATTTCACGAACATCTGGAGTAACTGTTACCTCAGTCTTTCTTCCTATTTTCGAAAAAGGATTCTGCTGCCATAATTTCCTTTCTTCTTCCTACTTGTTAAGCACTGCTGCCATCATCTTCATAGAGCTGTTCATCTCCTCTCTGCCTTGCAACGCTGGAGCTGCTGACGAATTAACCACTCCATTAGTAGAAACCAATAAATTATCAATGGATTTTTGTGTTAAATCCATTGCAGTCTCTCTAGACACTCTAGGTAACACCGAAAAAGTATCACTGGCCATGAAACTTTGTAAAACCACTTCTGGAAAATGAAAATATGATGAACCACAAACTCCAGACCACTCACGGTGCAATTCTGTAGAATATTTAATAAAACAAATCCAGGAAACTTGTTTTCTCTAGCACCTCGGCTTGATTCACCTTTATCAGAGTATACATTCAGATAATCACAACCCCCCATTTTATACACACTAGATTACCCCATTACATAATTAAACAATTAAAAATAAATCAATTAACCATTAAAACACACAGTACTGCATTATGCACACTTTTCCATATACATTCTTGATTTAAACCCACAGGGTTAATTGTTTTGAACTTTAAAATCATGACAGCTTCTTTTTTTCTTAATAGACATTTTGCTTGTTGTTCGCTCATTTACAAATTCATCTCTACCCTATCTAAAACTGTTGCTTGTAACCCTAACGGGTTACCATTATGACATTCATTAAAGTACACTGCTATAGGGCTTGTTTCTTTATTATTTTTTATGTCTCTTACATGTTCTTTTAATCTGCAGGAGAACTGTCTTTTCGTTTCTCCTACATAAAATTTATTACACGGACATTTTAGCCCATAAACCACCCCTTCTGTATTACAATCAAACGTTCCATTAGTTTGAAATACTATTCCATTTATACTTTCAAATTCCTTACACTGTTGTGTTTTTGTCTACTTTTTTGATTCCATACACATTTTTAAATGTGCCTGCCATCTCATACTCAACTGATTCTACCCTCTGTCATACTCCCCATTCCCCCCACCCTCTAAGTCCATCAGTATCGTCTTTCTGAGCAATACCAGAATATTTTCTCATTAGACAGGCCTTCCAACATTTCAGAATGCAGAGCATTGTTTCTTCTCGGAACTAGAGAAAGAGAGAGGGGATCATATGGGAAGTGGTAGACAGACAGACATAAAGTCAAATTCCTCATTCTGCAGAGTTTTGTCAGGATCCCAAAATGAAGGAACAGTTTAAATGCTATCATTGTGCATGATGTATGTACCCTTGTATCGCACATTACACTTTTTCTTATTTATAGAATGTACCTTCCAAAGTCCTTGGTCTCCACCAGGGTTATCCAAGCAGAAGAAAACCCTGCACCCTCTCATGGGACAACCAGTTATCGTATCATCCTGTCCTCCTAGCCATCACCCCTAACACACGGAATCAATTCACAAACCCAAGTGACCAAAGGCACATACATCTTACCTCAGTGTCAGTGGGTCACCAGTAAATTTCTACCCGTTTTATATGTAACTTCCATGAGAGTTAAGTTTGGTTATCTTCACACGTTAAGTGGTATGATCATCAGTGGTCACCATGTCAGCTTAATGAAGCAGATGATCAGCAGATGTCAGAGTGTTCTAACTATGCATCAGTGCAATCTTGTTCGAAAATCACTTGCCCTTTTCTCAGAAGGTGTGTGTCTTTGGACTTAGGTTTTTTTAACTAAGAAATGTGAAAGTCGTGAAACTCTATGTGGGAGTTGCAACAGTCTGGCATCCTACAAACAAGAAAAAGAGAGATAGATAGATAGATAGATAGATAGATAGATAGATAGATAGATAGATAGATAGATAGATAGATAGATAGATAGATTAATATTTTGCAATATTTGGATAAAAAATAGTAGTTGTGCTGTCCAAACAATTCAGCATGATGAAAATAAGGCACAGCAAAAAACCCATAAACACAAAGCAAACAGTTCAGTCTTTCAGCGTTGAGAACAAAAATGCTCAGATTAGGTGTTAATAAACAAGACAAACACAGGTGCTGACAATTTCAAATACAACTCTCAATAATCTTTACTTTGCATTAATCAATGTCCTGTTACAACACTTCCACTGTTTTTACAGTCTGTCTATGCAGACCCTCACCTGAAAGCTGAATTCTTTAGCCTAAGTGTGTATGTCCTTCATACAGGTGTACAGCAGACTCCAATGTATCCTGTTACAATGACTTCTGCCATGTTCCTTAAAAAGGAGACACTGAAAAACTCAAAAGACTGAATCAAACATTGAATATGTCTCTCCCGCTTAAAAAGCCCTATATCACTTAAGTCCTACTATAAACCTGAGATCAAGTGTTGTCTTGGTAGTGACACTGTTAGGGAAAGGACTTTTAGAAACATAATTTGTAGGGTTAGGGGCAGGGGCAGGGTTAGGGTTAGGGTTACTTTTAGGGTTAGCACATACAACCCCCCCCCCAACCTCTTTACTTTTCCTTAACCCTACAAATTTCATTAGTAAAAACTCTGCCTAACATATTACTACACAAGACAGAAGGACACAGAATACAGACAACACAAAACATGCATAACACTGACTCTATCCTCTTATCTAATCCTTATCTGACCCTAACTCTTGAATACCTGCATATTCACAACAACTGCTATAACACAGTCTTAGACATATTCACAACCACCACTTTTTTCATTAAAACATTAATTTTCCTGCACAGTCATTCTTACCCATGCTATATAAAACTAAAGTGAAGCATTTTTAATTTTTGGAAAATGTTGCTTGCAGTTGTGAGCCCAGGCAGTGGCTGAAATAAGTCTTTTTTGGATCAGTCCACTCTTCTAGTCAGAAAACAAACACAAAATTAAAAAACAATTAAGTTAGAGTTACATACTGGTGTCTAGACTGTTATATCATTCAGTTAAGGGCATGGGAAGACACCTGATCATTAACACTATATAGGTATAGTGCATTGTGCATCATGCACCGTGCATAGTGCATCATACATAGTGCATAGTGCATAGTGATATTCTTTCTTGGCACGTCTTGCAGGTTAAGAAATATACCAAGATGATATCAAAATATAACAAAATGCATGAACCAATAATGACAAAACTACCCATTTCAGAATATTTTAACCATAAAAGGCCTCTCAAACATCTGTCATTACAACCCACCACTGCCAGTCAATAAGGACAATATCTGCAGAAGTAAAATTCTTATGAATAATTCTACATTAAAGAGATGTGTAACTAATGAAGAGGCTGTTACTAGCAAAAAATTTTACATTTCAGTATTTCATCTACAAATTCAGTGCCTGCTGCCCTTGAATAATTAATTGCCTATATTAAAGAAACAATTGGTAAGCTGGTAGTATTGCAATAGAGGATGACTGAGAAACCAACAAGTTCATAGTTACTAGGTATCCTAAACAAAGGAGGGCACACTTTGGAATGCAGAACCCCTATCCCCCCTTAAAATGCACCAAATAATCAGCAACTAGGGCACTACATACCATGCTTCCATACCTCTCAATCCATTGGTACAAGAAATCTGAACAAAGGCTAAAATTATGGGGAAGACAAAGGGCCCCAAACAGGGGCAGATTATAAATATTGCACTTATAGACCTAGAAATTTGCTACAATAACAGCATTTGTCTTAACATGCATTTTCTGAAGGAAATGAAGGGTGAAACTCAAATGTATGACATCTAGTTATTTAAATCCTCAATGATTTGCCAGAAAACCACAACTTTTATGAGGAATGGGCCAAAATATGAGTTGAGAGGTATGTATAACTGTCAATCTCTTAGTGCAAAAAATCTGGACAAAGCCTAACAATGTGGATACAATGGCTGAAAAAATAGGGATAGATTTTAAATATTGCACTTTTTAACTTTGAACATTGCTAGAACAAGATTTGTGTAAAAATTAACCAAGGTCTGCTGTGTATATCTAGTAGGGGTCAGATGGTTCCAACAATCCAGAAAAGCTGTGACAACCACAAAAGTGAAAGCCAAAGTATGAGAAAAGTTTTTCAAGACCATGGAGAATGACTTTGAATAGCATCACAGAATTGCTGGCAAACCATTAGGTGACTGATGGTGGACACTGTCTATACTGCTCCCAGCAAGGGTGCAAAACACTCAGACCATGACTGATGACACTGTTAGAAGGTTAAGGAAACAATTTAAGAAACTTCTGAACATGCTAGTCTTTCTTTGTGGATGCACAGTCAGAAGCAGCTCTTGGGATTGGATCCATTTTTGTAGAGGAGGGCCTTGCAATAATTCAACTGTTGAGTTTACACAAATTAATAGAATCCATCTGAAAATGCTAAAAAGCAGGGTAGTTTGGATGTCATTGTTTGTACACGTTTTGTGCCCATGTTGTGTGAAAGGAATAGGAAACAGAACCCCTAGACTAACCATTAACGACTGTGATTCCTACCTTCAGAAAAAGGGACAGAAGGGTGTGTTCTAACTAGACAGAGTTACTGCTTCACAGCTGGGATAGCCAGAGAGAGTTCTTCTGATAGATGAATCTCAGAGAGAAGCATTGTTGAGTCCATCACAGCAACATCTTCATCCTTGCACAAATAGGAATTCACCAGTATGCTCTGCATAGTGGATCTGGAGAAGCCATATAAATGTATACACTCTGAACGCCTTCTCTAAGGTATGGGGTCTTGGTGTCCTAGGAATGTAGTTACATACTATTTGGTCCCTGTACTTAAGCAGGTGTAGTTGTGTACACACACAACATCAAGTCAAACATGTTCAGATCAGTAGATGATTCAACCATAGATATGGTCTCAATTCTCCCTCCTGTTCACTGTTTTCTAGGACAGGATTGCAAGATAGAGTTAAGATTTGAAGAATATCCAGTCTTGGGACATTAATTTTCCTGCTTGTAAATGATATTGTCTTCATGACCTCACATTAACAGGATTGCCAGCAAACACTGGAAAGTATTCTATAGAGTATGAAGCAGCTAAAATGAAAATTAGCTCTTCCAAAGCATATAATTATTTTCTGGAAGAAAAGGTGACTGTTCTTGGCAGGTGAAAGGCAAACAGCTATGATAAGGAGGAGACATTTAACTAACCTGGTGTTTTGTTCATAGGCAAGAGTGAAGGGAACAAATTGATGACTGCAGCTGTGACAGAGCTTAGGCCATTGTACCAGACTGTGCTAGAATGGTGAAGCAAGAGCCAAGTTCTGGACAAAACTAATAGTTCACCAAGCTATTTCCTAATCCACATCCTGGTGTAAAAGCCTCTCATGTAGTGATCAAACAAATGAGATTATAAAAGCAAATGGCAGAAATGAAGTTCTTCCACAAGGCGTTTGGGGTCAGTAACCATGACGGAGATCACTGAGCTACTCATTCTAAGTACAGACAGAGCTACATCTGTAGGAAATGTGACAACTGATGGGTTTGGGTGCCTAGTAAGGATGGCCCCTAGGCACATCCATACAAGATGTATACCAAGCTGCCCCACTAGGAAGAGGCTGCAGGATTGCTTATAGCAGAGACTTAGACAAATAGTGCAATGCCAATTTGCATCCCTGTAAAAAAGTGTTGAAATTCAGAAATGATGCATAATGCATGTCTTTTTAGTTGTAAGCCACTGCATGCAGAGAATTTTTATTTATTTTTATTTATTTTTATTTTACATTTGTTGATCGGGCTAGTCTAACTGGATATATGTCCATTTTCAGTAGAGGCCCAGGGAGAAAAACTCCAAATATACATAGTGACAATGTTATACATATGTAAAAAAAAGACATTTAAAATCACATAAAGTGAAAACATTGGTAAAAAGAAATTATGATATGCAGGTTATAAACTCTGAAAATATTACCGTAAAAAAGAAGTTATACTAAAAAGTTATTAGAGTAAAGAAAAACAATTATAATACATACAGTAGTGGGTATGAGAAAACCCAAATAAAGAGAGAGAAAGGGTTTTATGTTATAAAAAAAAATACTGAGAAAAAAAGAGTAGTACCTAGATTTGGTGGTAAAGGATAGAAGAGTCTGGAAGGTGTTAGAGAAGGATGGATATCAGTCATCAGAACTTCTGAATATTAGCACTGTGCAAGTTCTCAGTGTCAGTCTATGAATTGCAGTCTAAATTTTTTACAATCCCAGATGACAGCTAGGAATTCCATAGGATGAACTAGGGAGTACTGACTGGAAAGGAACGCCTGGTCTGCTATGAATAGAGCACTACCACCATTACCTTTAGTAGGATGTGGTTTAAAAAATGGATGTAGGCTTATCTGAACTGTTTTTCTATTTTATAAATGGGTCCTGGCTGAAAATGGGCCAACGTAGGTTCATAGGTAGGTACTAAGCTATTGGCCCTAGGGCCTATATAAGCCTAGCCAAACGGTACCCTGGCTTTTGTCACCCAAGACAATTATTTTCCTGTTCCCCTGTCAAGCAGAGCCACAGAAGTGATCCCAAGGGTGAATTTTCTATCTCCCATCCAATCATCAAGATTTTTCTTGAAGAGTGCTAATGAGGAGCTTTGTTTGATATAGATAGGTAGTTTGTTCCAGAGTATGGAAATATGGGAGCAGAAGGCTCGCCCAAGTTTGAATAAGCTGCCAAAACCTACTAGTTTGGTTTATTGATCAAGGATGACATCTACCTGGCAGGCAAGACTTTAGAGTTTGTTTCATTTGGCCACAACAGCTCTTCTCCTGTATCCTCATATGGAACAGGGTGGGAACTCTCTTGTAACAAAACCAAGCACACCCGGAAGTAGTCTCTGTTGCACAGATACCAGACCTACACCCCCACCCCTGAGGAGCACATCCTCAGTGTGCACCTGCATGGCCTGCCCAGCACACAAACAATTAGTGCAGCAACATGGGAAAGTGGAGATTAGCCGAGCAAAATCTTTCATGAGATGCTGTATGATGGCACCTCACAAACCTTCAAGTCTGTAGTGCAGACACGTGCCAACTCTTGAAGCTGGCACAATGTAAGGAAGGAGCACACAACTGTTCTTGTTAGGAGACCCTCACAGTGTGAGTCACAGTGGAGATTGCCAAGGGAGGAACTGCAGAGTAGAATTGAGAGTGCTATGTTCTAGCATACCTAAATATAGCAGAAAAATTCCATTAAAAAGGCAAATTACTCAAGGCTAGCTGCTGTCTTGGACTTTAAGAACTGGCCCACTAGTACTATCACAAGGTGCTTTTCTTTCCCTGGTTCTATCAAGTCATTCTTCTAGCCTGTACAGCATTCATAATGGCACCCTTCTCATCATACTCTCTCTTTGCCCTTCATCTACATCAGAACAACCTTATCCCTTTTTGCCTAATGTATGCCAGAGTGAAGGATTAGAAATCAAATCTACACCCTGATAAAAATGGGACACCGTCCCCATGATAAACTATAACGTAAGCCCTCTCACTATACACATGCAGACCTCTTTTTAAAAACCACCACAGGAGAAAGCCTTTGCTAGACTAGGCCCAGCTGTTTGGTATCAGATACTCAAAGAAGCGAAGCAGAAAATGGCGCATTACTTAAACATTACCACATACCTACCTTAAACAAACTGATTAAATCTTCCCAACTAGGCAAGACATTATATTACAATGATTTGGGAGATTATCAATACTTACTACCCATTATACCTTTCAGTCAGCCCCATAGTACCCATTTCCAACTAATCTAAATTCCACACCATCTCATAAAACACACAGACATGCACCTTTTTTCTCATACACACACACACACGTACTTTCTCAAACAGTAGCACATGCACTTTACCTCTCAAACAGAAAGACTTAATTCAAATTCCATACATACACATACGTACATACACATACAGTTTTCCTCACATACAGAAGCCCAGTTTAAATGACACACACACACACACACACACACACACACACACACACACACACACACACACACACACACACACACACACACACACTTACCTTCTTTTTAAAATGAACGGCCACACGCGCACATATCGACTTAACCCATCTTTTAACTTTACTACTAGTTTAACTTCTGCGCGATTGCAGAACGCCTTTACATCTACGTTGGCGTGCGTGTATGAGACGCATGTTCTATCTTAAAGGAGAAGACTCATCGTCATTTAATTGCCGAAGCCTCCTGGCCAACCTGCAGGCTGCAGCTACAAAAGTGGGAGTGTGCTCACCCCTCCCCTTCGCCCTATGGTTCTGCTGCCAGCATAATTGGAAAAATAAATACCTGCAAGTTGCTCCCTGTATACAGACGTTCTGTACAGCACCCTAGGTGGTTGCCTAGTTTGCCTATGCCTAAGGCCGGCCATGGATGTATAGAGTTCAGATAGATCTAATGACCAAGTCTTAGACAGATCAAGCTACAAAAAAAAAGGGGAAAAAAAACAGCAGTTCATCACTGTAGGCAGATAGGTCTAGTCTTAACCAGTAGGCATTCTCTATCTTATTTCTTCTGCACATTCTCACTTGTTATTAGTGGCAAGTGTGTTGGTGTTGTTTTGTTAAAGTTGCAAACATAAGACCCTTTATGAGTGTTTACAGGGGCAGATCTAGAAAGCAACTTTTTCACTTCATTTGGAGTGTTCTATTTGTTGAAGTTCCGGAAGTTTTCCAGACATTTGTTGTCAACACCTTGCTCGGACTTTGTTGTATCATCGACAGCAGGGCTACTTAGTAGTGGCTTTCCTCCCCTCTTCAGTCTGGTGCCCTTCTAGTGTTCTATACTTCTGAGACCTCCTATTGACTGACTTCTGTCATACATAGACCCAATTGTTTTTTAGGGTATTTAATGCTGAACTTCATCTAGGGTTTATATTTTTAATGTAAAATCTAATAGTCAGATGAGGTCCTGAAAGAAACTGCATGTTGCGATTCCAGCAATAAAATGATCTTAAAGGATGGTGAACTGAAGTCTATCCTCCTACGTGTATTTTGTTTATGTTTACACTTACATGCAAACTGAGATGTTTGAGAACACAGCAGCAGCTTTTCTTTACTTTAAGAATAAATGAATGAATGCCACACGGTATGTCTTTTCTTAACAACTGCAGCTGTAGTGCCCTACAAAAGGGGTGCTATATATTCTACTCTATATAACTCACTATTTACAAGATTCACTGCTTACACCATGGGATAGCAAGGAACAGTGACCCACACATTTTGGACTGTAAAGTAGATGTGATGGCCACAATGGAAAGAGCAGCAAAGGTAACAAGAGGAACATCTAGAACCTGATAGCTTCTGGGAGTCTAGCAGCCCCAGACTCCTGGCCTAATTTAATTATGTCCGCCACTGCTTTTATAATGCAGTCTTGTCCAGTTAGGGTGTGTGTTGAATGAACACAGGAAAAAAAGCAAAATAGTAAGAAATAGGTGCAATAAAACAAGAAAATATTGATCTGGGTGTTGTGGGGTGCCAGGGAGAGCAGGGATAATGCTGCACATTGGAGAGGGGGTTATGCATTCCTTTATTTAGATCTCCATTGTACCTCCTTCCTGCCTTGCTAGGATGCTTTGTGCAAAGGCATTCTAAATATGCCTTTGCAAGACTTTCTAGTCTCTTTCCACCTAAACTTTTTTACCGTACACTTACTCAAGGAATTGTTTACATCTATACCCTGTTATTAACAATTCCTTTTCTATTTGAGCATATTTCTTTAATGCATTAGCCTGATTTTGTGACTAGGATTAAGCATGTCTATGGTCCAAAAAATGACCCTGGTCTGATGAAGTCTATCCATTTGTCTTGGTAGACGAAAAGCGCTTCACTTGTATTAAACCCTGTGTTTGGACCCTCGTTTTATGGAGCCTTTTCATTTTTTGGAGTTTGTGTTTTCCTTTTGAAATTTTCATTGGTTTATCTGTATGTCTATAGCACAGAAAACTCAAGTTTAATTGGACACTGAAAGACACAGGTGGAGAGGAAGAACATCTATCTTGTGCCTGTTCTCTCTTCCTGGGAGAGGGGAAGGTGGTTTTCAACTGACCAACTGCTCCTCTTTAAAACAAGTCTTAGGCAACATCAATGCAAAGGGGATGCAGCCCTTGTATTCTCAAGCAGGTGATGGTAATCTGCATGGGGCATGCAGGTGGGACATCAAGGGAAGGTATAAGATGCCTCATTGTGATGCAGTGTTCACATCAACACCTGGGGAAGTTTTTGGCAATAAAAGTAGTGCCCTTACCTTCTACTCGGCATAACATGGCTTCCATTGAGGGAAGGAGGCCCTATACTTCCCTAGTTAGGCAATAATTGGAGTCTGTTCTGGAATATTGATGGTCTCAGTCCAAGTGGCTGATACCTAACCCTCAGACAAGTGAGATAAGGATACTCCTGTGCACTGGTAAATGTTCTGACTCCATAGGTAACTGAAACATTGTTTTGTAAGATCACAGCTCCTAAATTATTCTGACCTGCATCTGCTTGCAGTACAACTGAGCCATGTCACACCTTATCACTTTAATATTGGTGCATTTATAACTAGTTTTATGAGCATTTAAGAACTATTTTCTTTTTCATAGTAATTTTTCAGGCTATGTCTTGTTGTACCAGGTTTCTTATTGTAATAAGTAATCTGAAACATGTTAGGTATACATTTTTCAATATACATCATCATTATTGAAAACCTCTGTAATGCATGCCTGTCTTCTGTCTTTGGCATTTGAACTTCACTTCTGACCTTTTTTGTATTAAGGTTCAGTTTCTCTGACTATAGAATATGATTCATATATGTCAGTTGTGTCACATTTATTTTTATTTGCTCTTACTTAACTTTAAATTATGCTGCTTACATTTTTTCAACAGCTGTTTCAGTTCATTGTTGTGATCGTTTTGCATCTGACCCCATAATAGTAGGATAGAAGTTATATTTATTAGGCCTACCAAGACTTCATTTATTTGTGCAAGAGCTCTTTAGAACACATCCACTGCAAATAATACAGAAAAGTATAAGAAATCTACCTTTCTAATGGCAAATTAGAGATTTCTTAATTTAGAGATTTCTTAATTTAGCTTTATCTGCCAGAATCTCTAGTTTGCATCTAGTAGTGAAAATAAAGGATAATCATATTTTAATCACTTTATTCAAGTATTGGAGATTAACATAAAAATATTCTCTTTCTTTACAATATCAACCACAGCTTGCTTATAATGACACCTAGCTTTTCTGTTCCCTTTAGTTTCAGCTGTTCTACAGTGTGACTGCTACTTCTCTTTTGTGGAGCATACATCATTGGCCTGCATCAATTTTTTTCTTTTGCTGTATGTTTGACAAAAGCCATCAGCCTATAAATACATCAGTGGAGTGATGAAAGCTGTCATTGCTATGGTCCTGCACATTATTTGAAATGTCTCCATGGCAGTGATTGCTGTTGTAAACATAGATGTTTTGGTTTCCCACCAAGTTTATTTTACAATTCCTAGCTTCTGACAGACCAATAACTCAAAACGCTAGTACAATTTATTTGTGTGCTACAGTGTGATAAAATGATGTTATGCTTTTCAGTTTTATGTTCACATTAGAAACATTTGATCTAATTGTCACACATAGTGACCATAAAATGCTAATCAATATGCACAAAATTCCATTTCTATGCTTCCTAATCCGAATGTATTATTGCACCCTATGCCACGTTCTAATTTAAATTCAGTATCTTCTTGTTAATTTTCAGCATTTCATCTCAAAAGCATGTTTCCCACTTATCTCAGTGCCTCTAATGCATTTTTAGACTGCAATATATCATCTCTTTTCAGTTCAGTAGTACTAACAAACACCTCACATTCATATTTCAGTTCAACATTAACATTCTTTTATATGTCTTTGGAAAATGGTCTTTTCAGCAGATAGTCTACAAAATTGGGATAGTGCAGGTGAAATCACCCTCTCAAGCTTCTAACTACATGTTACTCAATGCACATTATTTTTTCCTCTACACCCCATACATGGCTGTTTTTACATCTCCATTACTGCTGCAAAGCATTCTCACCTGGTCTTCATTGTCATATCCATTAGTGAGGCAGTACATTCTAACTTTATTTCTCATTTTGTTTTCTTTTATTTGGCTCACATTTTATCTTGCACACGTCCATTTTCCAAGCTATTCCTGTATACAGAAGAAGCAACTGAACTAGATATGGAATATTCAAGAAAGAACTGTGACAAGGCTGCAAATTGTCACCCTACTTATTTAATTTCTACACCAAATAGGTCATGTGAAGTGCTGCTGTAGATAAGATAAGATGCAGGAATAAATATTGTTGTGAGAAATATTAACACCCTTAGATATGCAGATGATATCACTCTTATGGCCAAAAGTAAGGATATGTTGAAGACCCTGTAGATGAAGTTGAAAGCAGAAAGTTCAAACTCTGGTTTGTTGCTTAACATAAAAAAGTAAAAAAATTATATCAGCCAGCCTTATCAATTCTTTGCAAATAGATGGGGAAAAGTGGAGGCAGTAACATGTTTTATTTTCTTAGGTTCAAAGACCTTTGCAGATAATGAGTACAGTCATGAAGTTAAAAGATGCTTCCTTTTTTCTTGGAAAGAAAAATATGACAAATCTAGATCACATTTCATAGAGCAATGACATCACATTTTCAACAGGTGTTTGCATTCAAAGCTATAGTTTAATAACATTTATACAATGACCCCCCCCATTAATATTCCAAAATGTGCACACTGATTGGTCAGCGTGCACGTTGTAAATCAAAGACTTATACTAATGGAAAAAGGTCCGGTCGCCCGGACTTTTTCCATTAGTATGTCTTTTTTTTTTTTACAGCAATGGAAAACGCAAGATCTCCGTTGCTTTTTAGAAACTGTCTCGCTATGTTGAGTTTAACATAGCGAGACAGCTTTAAAAAAAGTAACAGAGATCTTCCTTTCTTTTTTTAAAGCTGTCTCACTATGCTAAGCTCCTTTAACATGGTGAGACACTTTGTAAAAAGCAACGGAGATCTTGCTTTCTCCGTTGCTTCCACCCATAGCTCTGATGTACTGCATAAGCATACACATGCGCAGTACATCAAAACTGCCACAGAATACCAGACAGCTGCGGAAGGGCAGCATGGAGACATTATACAATGCCATTATTTAAGAAAAGTAAGTATTTTTTTCTTAAATAATGTCATTAATACAATAACCACTTCTGGGTGTAGGTAATGCTGGATTTACCCACGGTTGTCTTTGTTTGGCCACTCTGGCTTTGCCCTCATGACCAAACCACACCAACCGTGGGTAAATCCAGCATTACCCACACCCCAGGCGTGGGTTATTGCTTAAATAGCTTTACAACTTTGACTATAAGTAAGGCTGTGCACTGGAAAATCTATGCTTTTGAACCATAGTGATGGAGAAAATTTTTCAGAATTCTGTTGAATGTAAAAAGATCCAGTCAGTCAATACTTAAGGAAATAAACTGAGTCTATTCACTGGAAAGCATGATAGCAAAACAGAAACTCAAAAACTTTGGCCACAAAATGCAAGACTAGGATTCAGTGGAGAAGTCATCAAAGATTAAGATGGGTAGAAAGCATTAGTGAAGTAATGAATATGAATTTCAAGAACTTTTTTTTTCTCAAAAAGTTTTTTATTAATTATATGAATAGCAAGACAATTAAAAGATTATACATAACAAGAAGGCATAAATGAACATATAACAATTCATCTAGTGATAACAACCTTCATGAGATTTTGATAAGTTATTTAGAAATAAAACATACACCATATGTACACTATATACAAGTTAGGCAACCTGAGAGAAAAAAATATATATTTAACATTAACTATTTAATATGTTTAGAACCTTTTCTAACACAACCTTTCTAATAGCTTTTTTTTTTGGACTTCCACCTAAGTATCTTTGAGCATCAATAAATTTAAAAGCCATTTTCTGGAAAGTAACCCATTTTAATTTAGAACGATCAATCCAATTTTGTATTATATAAAGTTTTAGTAATGAGCAAATAAAAATGATAACATGAATATCAACTTTTGAAAGATGAATCAATGGAATATGCAGAATAGCAAATTTCCACGTCAATGTGGATTTTTGATATCCCATTTTCTGCAGTCTGACTTTCAAAGATGTCCACAGTCTGTGAGAAAAATGACAATACCATAGAATATGAAGGAGGTCTGCTTGGGGATGAGAACAGCATGAACACGAAGGGGACTTATTTGGGTTAAATTTGTTTAATTTGATTGGGGTAAAGTAGGCATCATTATTAATCATTAATTGTGTGTATGCTAATTTTTTAAAAGGGATAAATTCCTTAGTGTGTCTAATAGCCAGGACTTTCTGAGATTCTGACAATTGGGAATTATAATTCAACCAAACATTAGATAAAAGACAGTTGTGGTCCATCATTAAAGAATTAATTAATTTATATGAGTTTGAGAGCATTTTATCAGATGATGAAAGTATTTTAATAATCGTGTTAAGGTTTTTCAATTGTGAGTCTATGGGGACCAGAGATACAAATTTGTTTTTAATTATTGCTCTTAGTTGTGTAAGAATTGGTGAGTAATTCCAGTTTACTTTCAATAACTTACGCCAGTCAGATAAAGGCAAGTCAAGATATTTTAAAACATCTCCTACTTTTAGATTTTTAATTAAAGGATAGTTTGTTAAGTTCAAAAGTTTATTGTCCAATAATATATTTGGGTTTAGATGAATTGGCTGAACATGGTGCGAGATCTTTTCTAGTTTACACATTTTGAGTAAGGTTTGGAAATCTCTAATCTTTTGTTTAAATACTGTAGATATATTTTTAATAAATAAACTATCCAGAGAGATAAAGGGAATAGCTTCAGGATTTAAATTATTAGAAATGACATAATTATACCATAATTTTATCCATAAAGAGTGATTTGGATAAGAAGTATTATTGAATTTAGAGATAGTAAGAAGTTTATTGGATGAGACAATCAAATAATAGAGATAAAGATTAGGTAAACCCAAACCTCCCTTGTCCTTGAAAATGCCTATCTAGAATAGGAAATTCTAACAGATTTAGGGAACCATATGAATTTTGCCAAAGCTTTATTTACAGACTCAAAAATTTTTGAAATTATCTGATCAGATGATGAGAATTGGTAAAGAAATTTAAGCAGAATATTCATTTTAATAATGGCCACCCTTGAAAGAAATGAAAGGTTTAGATGCTTCCATCTGTCCATATCAGACAATATAGAGTTCCATAATTTATTAATATTATTTTGAAAGGAAGATTTATTATTGTGTTCTAAATTGATTCCTAAATATTTTATATTATAAGTAAACTGAAAATGATCGTCTGGAAACAAAAAGATTTGTGTGCTAAATGATTTAAGGGAAAAATATGAGTTTTTGTAGAATTTAAAAGATAGTTGGAAACCAAAGAAAAATAATCAATAGAATTCATTATCTTTCTGTAATCAGATAATGGAGTTTGAAAGTAGATTACTAAATCATCCATAAAAGCAGAGAAATGAATATTAGTATTAAGAATTCTAGGGATGTTATGAAAAGTATTTTGAGTAATAAACACTAGCAAACGTTCTAAGTAAATGTTGAAAAGAAAAGGGACAATGGACAACCCTGTCTCGTTCCTTTAGTGATCTTTATCGGAGCAGAAAATTGACCATTAATGTATAGTCTAGTAAACATATTCTTGTATAAAACTTTTAAAAATTTATAAAGAATAAGGGAATATTAAAACATAACATAGTTTGAAATAGAAAGTTCCAACATACTCTGTCAAAGGCATTTGATGCATCTATAATCAAGGCATATATAGGGTTTGGATTTTTCTTAATGAGATGAAGTATAGTCTCTAAAGATAGAGTATTATCCCAAGCATGTCTCTGAGACATAAAACCTGATTGATCTGATGAGATAATTGAGGGTAAAATCCGTTTCAATCTGTTAGCCAGAATAGATGACAGAATCTTAATATCCATGTTAATTAAAGAAATGGGTCTATAATTTACTGGGTCAGATTTATCTTTATTATTTTTTAGAATTAGAATGGTTTTGGATGTGTTCCAATGAATATCTGAGATATCATTAACTCTTATATGATTGTAAGCTTTAAATAGAAAGGGAAGAACTACCAATTTGAAAGTTTTGAAAAATTCTGGAGTAAAACCATCAGGTCCCGGAGATTTACCCAATTTAAGATTATCTATTGAATCCGAGATTTCTTGTACCGATATAGGGGTAGAAAGTAGTTTTGCTGATTATCATTAAGTTTAGGGAACTGCAAAGAGTCTAAAAAGAGTTTTGAGTGATTATCTTTAACAGAATTAGAAGAACCTGAATATAACTCAGTGTAAAGAGAGGTGAAAAGTTGAATAATCTCTTCATCAGTATTATATAATCTGTTATTATAAGATAAAGATGTAATATTTGGATTTCTGAAGTTAACTTTAATAATTCTCGCTAACAATTTAGATGGAACCTGGGCCCACTCTGAATATGAAGCAAGTAGCTTTTGTTCAGCTAAGAAGAGGTTATTTTGGTGAAGCAGAATTAAATCTTTCTGACAATCAAAAATTTGTTTTTCTAAAGTAGCATCATAGTTCAGACTAAGATGATTTTCCAACGAAGAAATTCTTGATTTTAAGAATTCCTCTTTCTTAAAGTATTGTTTTTTGAAAAAAGCAGCTTTACTAATAAATAAACCTCTTAATATTGCTTTACATGCAGCCCATTGTATGTCATAAGGAATGTCTGATGATTCAAGACTATCCACCATTTCATTTAGGATTTCTGAAGCTTGTTTGCAAATATCTTCATTTGACAATAAGTTATTATTTAAGGTCCACTTATTAAACATAGTTTTATTTTTGATATTGGGTTTTATGTTCAATTTTAGTGAAATTCTTGAGTGATCCGAAAAGAATCTGGGTTCTGTAGTAAAGTCCACAATATATTTTGAAATATAATCTGAAATTAGAAAGAAGTCTAATCTGGACCACGAATGATAGCACTTAGAATAATAAGTATATATATCATTCTTGTTTATATTTTTAACAGTGCGGAGGGGATCTATTAAATTATATTCTGTCATCAAATCATTTATAGCCAGAGTAGATTGAAGATTATAGGTGACAGTAGAGCGGGAACGATCAATTACAGGGTTTATAACTGCATTCCAGTCACCACCCACTATAATATGATGATCCTTATAGGATGCAAGAATATTGTAAATTTTTAAAATGAACAAATGTTGTGAATTACATGGGCCATATAGATTTAAAATTAATAAGGGTTTGTCCAAACCAGCAATAGAAGCGGTAAATAAGCACCACCTCCCTCATCATCAAATTTCTCATCAATAATATTCCCAATGAATTTTTGTTTAATGATTATAGCTACACCTCTGGAGTTAGATGAGTCACCTGAAGCTATAATCTTTTTGATCCATTTTTTTTTAACTCTTTATTCCAATCAATACGTGAAATATGGGTCTCTTGAATAAAACAAATGTTAGCCTGTGATTTAAAGATCATATGAAATAATAGTGACTTTTTCGCTTTATCTTGAATGCCTCTAACATTCCAAGAATCTAAAATTATGTCAACAGGCATATTCTACAAGTATAATCATTATTGATGCTATAAAAGTGAACTCAAGGTGTAAATCCAACACAACATTAAAAAGAAGAAGAAAAAAAATAAAAGAAAAAACAGTCTTTAAGTATTCAAGCAAGTGATCAAATAACATTTGTTGAAAAAAAAGAAAAAAGTTTTTTTAAGAACCATGAAATGTATAATAATAACCTTTATCCTAACCCTAGTGCCTACCCACCAATCCCCCTGTGATAAAGGAAGAGCAGAAGAACATGAAAAAAACATTGTAATTATAGATAATAATAACCTCAAGTTAGAATACAAATTACTCAAAGGAAGCCTAACATAACATAAAGTCAGAGTAATATTACTAAAAATATATACAAAATTAACTAATTTCAAGACGTCCAACATGCTTAATCCCTACTTCTAATACTAATCTAAAGCGCCTATCCTTAAATTGAAACTTATAGTGATTAAATGTATTTCCTCAAGTATTTCAAGAGAAAGAGAAACAAGTAAATAATAAATAAATCACACTCTGTTTAACTAGAACACTCTATCATAAGAAGTAATACAATTAAAACTGAAAGATATGTAAGATAACATATATAAGTATAACAAAACCAACTGGTAACATTATAATATAAGTAAATAAGCATAGCATTACTGAACTAAAGATAATAGTCATGCACTATCTACTGAACCTTCTTTAGTACTTTAGTGATAATTTCATTAATCAACATGACCATTAGTATGATAAAAGCACTAATACCTGTAGAATGAGTATTTAGTTATAGTTCAAATAAAGCAAAAAACAACTACCAAGCAACCATATCTCAAAATGAAAAACAATTCAGTCTGGAGATGCATCTATTAACTAGATAATAATAGTACAGGAACTATTCAAAATGAAATATTATAAGCTGTAAGGTTTTAACACTAGTTAATATACATGAATAAAGTATAATTATATTATTAAATAGTAACTTAAACAGCATCATATATATTGGACTGAATGTACAACAATGTGCATACATATAATTTTAAATCTACTTTTTGAATATTTTACTAATGACTCTGTTAGGTTATGCAGCCATACTATTCTTCTAAGCTATAGATGTAACATAACAAAACAGCATGAAAAGACAAGGCTTTAAAGTAAACATTTTGAACATCTAATTAAAACAGAAACAAGCAGGCTAAATGCAGTAAATCTAAGGGCTTAAATATATACATGTAGATTCAGCTAATCATATTAAAGATGGTTATTTCAAACCTTTCAAATAAGTAAAGGCTTTCTTAAACATAAACTACTAATCATAAATATCACATCCAGCCTCTGAGAAGAGAGAGAGCAGAGAATAGAAAGAACATGAAACTTTCATATGAACAGGTATACTTTGTAACATTTGTCAAATTAAACACTTCAGTATAATATAAAATATTGTATGAAAAAATATTCTGAATAGGAAAATATGTTCATTTCTTTACACATCCTTTAGAATTTTAATATATAAAACTAACCTGTTCATTTGTTTCCAGAAACATTTTCACTCTGCTTTATGAAAGTAGCAGCTTGCTTTGAAGTCATGCAGACACACTAAAAGTCACTGAATATATTATGTGACATGAATCTGTTTAAATTTAAAAGCAACCTTCATTTATGAAGAGAAAACACTTTAAATAATAGCCAGATCTATTAAAAGTTA